>NC_034590.1:72260557-72303200 GCF_900095145.1 Mus pahari
AGAAGGAGAAGGAGAAGGAGAAGGAGAAGGAGAAGGAGAAGGAGAAGGAGAAGGAGAAGGAGAAGGAGAAGGAGAAGGAGAAGGAGAAGGAGAAGGAGACGGCTGTAACTGCCGCTTGAGGCCTTGCCTCCCAGGCTGTGGTGCCTTTGGCTACAGCCCAGGTCAGAAGCCACGCTATCACACGTGAGAGCAGTGTGAGTGATCTTGCCGGTTAGTCAGAGGGGAAACAGGCTCAGAGGTACTGACTGAGCTCTGGGGCTCAAACCCAGATCTGCTTGCTTCCAAACCGGAGCAGCCACATGTCACTGTGCCCTGTAATGGTCACTGGCCGAACCTTAAGTTTCTGGCTCACACCGTTAGTGACGGAGTAACTCTAATCTTACCCATTTAGACTTGGGGTCCTCCTATGTTTCCCGGCCCTGGGTACAAGGTTCTGGGGGATTTCCTCTCATCTGTAAGGTCAGACTTCTTGGGCTAAGGGCCTAGGCTAAGGTGGGTCACCCCCTGCCCCTGGTGTCCAGTCATAATAATTAGAATAGATGATCTACATGTCCGTTGGCTAGAGAAGGGCCTGAAGGACAGCAGAGCTGGGGGGAGCAGGAGGAGGGGCTTTCTTTGCTTCTCCATGGCCCACGGGGCTACATTTTGAGGTACTGGGGGTGCTCCCCAGGGTTGGGAGTGGGTAGAAATCAAAGGAGACAGAACAGGGTGAGCACGTGGGTGGTTCGCCAGTACTCAGGGCTGCGACTGTTTATTAAGGGCGGATACCCAGGGGCTGCTGCCCTTCCTGGGTGCTCCCCCTCCTGGGGTGCTCCCCCAAGCTCAGTTCTCGGTAGGGGATACTACCCCTTCCCTTGGGGATTTCCCATAGGCTGTGCCTTTCTGACCTCACTTCTCCTTTCCTGGTCCTGACTCAGCAACACTAGATGCCCTCCCGGTGCTAGGCGGTCTGGCTATCATGGAAGCTTCTTGCCACAAGGGTGGTGAGAGGCTCTGTTGTCTTCCCTCCTCGGGCAGATGATACAGAGGGCAAGCACAGGTAGCAAGCCTCAGCGCAGGCTGCGGCCAGTCAGGACCGTGGTGGAGGTAGACATGGTGAGGAGGGCTGGTGCTTGCCTGACCCCTGAGGATGAAGGGCAAGTGGGCACCCAGTTGCCTCGCTCCACCCCTCAGGACATTGAGGAGGAGACTGACGATAGGAAGCCAGGCCCACTTGTTTAGCCTGGAGAGCAGGAATCCACAGTTCCCCATAGGCCACGGTCTGTTCTCTGCTGACTCCTGAGCATGGCCTCCCCAACCCCTTCTTCCTGGTCTCCGGAAAGCAACATCATGGTGGATTGATGTGCTCATCCGGAAGGCTAAGGACATCGGGTATCTGGGACCAGGCAGGCTGTTGGGCAGGTCTGCGTTCAGGTGCTTGGTCGCCATTGAAGCATTCATTTGCTTCTCTGGCAACCAGGATGCTCAGCTTGTTGTGAGTCTGTCCACAGATAGTCTTCCTGTCTTCTATCCATCTGTCTAGCACGCTCTTGTTGCCCATTCAGCCAAGCTTGACACTCGGCGGTGGGGATGGAGAGTCAAATGCTTCTTTCCCTCCTGCAAAGAGACTCAGGTCAACTCGGGGAGACAGCCTGGTGCCGTGCTCACAAAATGTCATCATACTCTCCGTACCACCGCCCCCCTTAGAATCAGTTCCCAGAGAAGGTAGGCAGGGTGATGGGAGAGCAGCTTTCTCCTATCACAGCTGTCACCATCCACACAGCTGCCTAGTACCCATTCCTTTTGACAACTCAGGTGACAGCTCAGAGGTGAGAGGCTGAGGATCAGAGTAAGCATGTGACACACACACACACCCCGGGAGCCAGCCTGGCTTAGAAACTTCTTTTCCAAGGGGCCAGTGAGCCTCCTAGTGGCCCCACAAGTGTGCGTGTTCTCAGTTGCAGGTCACTACAGAGTTAGCTGGCGGTTTCTCCTGGTACCCCTGCAGTTCTCAGGCAGGCTGCCGTAGCACCCCATGCAGGTCGTGACTCCACAGGGAAGTCCCCCCCGCTGTCTGCATGGCTGTAGCACAAGCTATTTGGAAACAGACACATTCTAGTAGAGCTCTCAGCTCTGTTAGCTTAGATGCTGATAGAGCCTGGGCAGGAGGGACGCACTTTGAAGGGTATTATTTAGAAGACCTTTCACATACAGGGGAGAGCAGCAGGGTTTAGGGAAACAGAAAGGTGTCGCCGGGGAGAAGTGGTGCAGGGGCAGGGATGCTTGTACAAGGGAGAGGGGAACTGGTAGATTCAAGAGTGACCCAGTCACATCCTCCCAGGCCCTCCTTGCGTTTCGGGCAGTCACATGCTGCTACCACTGCTGGGAACACTGGGGAACAAACCAAACCAAAAGTGACCAAAGGGGAGGAAGCTGCTCACTCTGATGCCCCTCCTTAGCCCTTGGCAGACGTGGACAGAGATAGCTGGTGGGGCCAGGCCACTCTAACTGCTGGGTGCTGAGGAGCCTGTGTGTTGGTATGTGACCTACTCTTCTGCCCGTGAAAGCAGATCCTACTCTACACAAGAGGAGACCCAGGCCTGGAGAGGCTAGGCATTTATTTAGTCCAGGACACACAGGAGTAAAGATACCAAGGTGGGGTTCAAACCTGTGTCCTGGCTAATAAAGCCCTTCAGGAGACTTTCATCACCAGAATAGGACAATAGGAAAACTATGGGGGTGGGGTGGGGGTAGGTAGGTACCTAAAGCAGCCCCGAGAGACTGACATCAGAGATGAATAAAGGTGTGGGGGGGGGGGGTAAAGAGAGCTTGCGAAACAAGGTCACCATTTCTGAATGTGGACAAAAAAAAAAAAAAAAGAGGAGAGGTCCTTGTCCCAGAGACTACAATCTGGGCCTTAGGAACCAGTTTCTGGGGCTCTGGTCTGTGACTTCAGCGCTGACCTTGGTGCCTGTTTCAATCCCATCCTGTCTGCCAGCAGTCGCCCTGTATCCTCCACGGTACATGTCAAGACTTCCCTCCCCCTTGCTCCATTCAGGTCTTTTCTCTGTGTCGGTGTGGAGGTCCCATGGCTGCATTGCTAAAAGCAGAAACACCAGGACTGGGGGACCAGCTCATATGGGCCCAGGAGGTGCTGGCCTGAGAATGTCGAGGGCTGTGTGAGGCAGGCTGGTGTCTGGGTCGGGACGATGCTTGCCTAGTGAGCAGGACCTCAGTGGGTCAGAACCCTGGCTGGTGCCTGCTGACACCCAGCTCTGGCTCTGTTCTCAGCCTTCTTGCTAAGGAGGAGTTACTGCTGCCATCAGTGTCACCCCGGTCCCAACCAGAGCCTGCAGAGACTCCATCCACCCTTCTGCCTGCCTTTCTCCAGGGGCCCCTGCAGCCTCCATCTCCTCCTCCCTGTCCTCCCGTGATCCCTCCCAAGCCTCCTCGCCTGGTCCCTGAGTTTGGTGAGTGCTACTGGGGAACTGGGCTCTGGGTGGTCTCCTGAGATCAGCCCCGGAGAGCAGGTCGCGGGCATTCTCCCTCTCTCCTGGTGGCCAGCAGTCCCCTGGGTGTCGTAAGCCTTCTCGAAGAGCATGTTCTTTCTCTCTCCTCCGTCTCCTGCTTGCCAAGTGTGAGCGTGGCTGATCCTTGAGGTAGCGAAATTCCTGGGCTGAGTAACCCTTGGGGCCACCACTCCATCTTGATTCTTGTTGCCTTGTGTGCCTTGTTTGGACAGTCCCCACCCCAGACTCCCAAGCTTGCTGCTTGGTCAGCCTCCTTGTGGTGGCCCTTCCTTTCCTTCAGTATAAATAGTACTTCCTGTCTCCTGTGCCTTTCTCTTCGAACTCAAGCCTGTGTGTGTGTGTGTGTGTGTGTGTGTGTGTGTGTGTGTGCGCATGCATGTGGTGGGGAGTTTATTCTAGCCTGGGAGTGGCCTTTGTGAAGCCAAGCCCTAGCCCCTTAGAGGAGGTCAAGCTCCTAGCTTCTGAGCCACCCCCTCTCTTTTACCAGACGACTCTGACTATGATGATGTCCCGGAGGAGGGGCCAGGGGCCCCAGCCAGCGTGATGACCAAGGTAGGCAGGGCAAGCGCTTGGGGTTGCATTGGCTGCCTGTGTTGTGGAGGGAGGGCTGCTCATTGGCCTTAGAGACCCCAGGATCTCCTCCCCTAGCAGAGTGGATGCTTAGCGTGCTTTACTGTCTGCTTTATAGGAGTCACCCTGTGCAGCTCTCTGGTCTATGGCTTCTATTCCCCGCTTGAGTATATGTAGTCTGTTGCTGTGTGTGTCTCAGAGTGGCTTCACTTCCTCTGTCCCCATGTCACCTTCTCTCTTGAATGTATATTGTGTCGCTCTAGCTCTGAGTCTTTCTGTGCTTTCCTGCCTTTCTGTCTTTCTCCTTGCCCTAGATCCATGTTTGCCAACAGTTCTCCTGACCCTGTCACCCTGGTCCCTGTGTGGTCTCAGCTGCTGGGGGAGGGGTGCTCAAACAGAAGTAAAAGTGCTGAGTTGTGGGTGTGGAGTAGAGGGGTAGGCGTGGCAGCTGGGGGTGTGGCCTGGGATTTGAGGGAAAAATGTGACACTGGGTGATCCTTTGGGGGGGGGGCAGGAGGAGCCCCTGCCAAGCCGAGTTCCACGGGCTGTGCGCGTGGCTAGTCTGCTGAGCGAGGGGGAGGAGCTGTCTGGGGATGATGCGGAAGATGAAGATGACCATGCCTATGAGGGCATCCCCAAGTGAGTACCCCCCATTCTGCTGCCTAAAGCCCAACCTAGCCCACCCCTGTACCCCAGTCCCAGCCTGAGCAAACCCTCAACCTCCCTCCCTGCCTTCCTGCCCTTCTCTTGTTCTAGTGGTGGGTGGCCAACGAGTGGCCTGAATCCACCCTTACGCAGCCTGATCCCTGATCTCCCACTGCACCCCATGGATGAGTTGCCTGGGGGTTCCACCCCCATTACACCTGTCATCAAGGCTGGTTGGCTGGACAAGAACCCACCACAGGGGTGAGTGAGGCCTGCCAGCTCCTTCTAGTGTCTGCAGGGAGACAAGCCATACTCCAGGATACTGGTGTCATGGATCCAAAAATCAAAGGGTCCAAGATTGTTTGATCAATTTTCCCTCCCCACACACTGTAACCATTGGCAATCACTGGATGATCTTAACTGTGATAGGAAAGGGGGACTGGGTGTGATGGTGGGACCTCTCCCTCCTTGTTCCCAGTCTTTGCTGAGCTCTGCCTCTGCCTGTTTAGGTCTTATATCTATCAGAAGCGATGGGTGAGACTGGATGCTGATTACCTGCGATACTTTGACAGTAACAAGGTGAGGGCTCCATCAGTCCCTCACTTGAGCCTTGCTCCTACCCAGGCCTGGGCTGAACCCCAACACTGCTTTAGGCAGAGTCCTTAGCTGACCTTCAGTGGGGATCCTGGTCTGTGGGCTGGCGAAGGTAGTGATCAGAGCCAGCACAAGGTCCACCTGTAGAAGACAGGCCTGCAGCCATCATCTCAGCAAGCTGGCAAGGGGTGCTAGGGTTCCCACTCTGAAATGCAGTTCTTCTCTCCCCAGGACGCCTACTCTAAGCGCTTTGTTCCTGTGGCCTGCATCTGCCGAGTCGCTCCTATTGGAGACCAGAAGTTTGAAGTGATCACAAACAATCGGACCTTCGCCTTCCGGGCAGAGAGCGATGGTGGGAGTTCAGGAGTGTATGTGTTTGTGTGTGTAAGTGTGTATGTATGAGTGAGTGTGAGTGTATGAGTGTGTGAGTGTGAATGTAAGTGTATGTGAGTGTGAGTGTGAGTGTATGTGAATGTGTGTAAGTGTGTGTATGAGTGTATAAGTGTGAGTATATGAGTGTGTGAGTGTATGAGTATGTAAGTGTATGTGAGTGTGAGTATGAATGTGTGAAAGTGTGAGTGTGTGAGTGTATGAGTGGGTAAGTGTATGTGTGTGTAAGTGTATGTGAGTGTGTGCATGAGTGTGTAAGTGGAAGTGTGTGTGAGTGTATAAGTGTGTGTATGGGTGTATAAGTGTGAGTGTATGAGTGTGTAAGTGTGAGTGTGTAAGTATATGTGAGTGTGAGTATGAATGTGTAAAAGTGTATATGAGTTTGTGAGTGTATTAGTGGGTAAGTATGTGTGTGTAAGTGTATGTGAATGTGTGAGTGTGTGTGTGTGTGTGTGTGTGTGTGTGTGTGTGTGTGTGTGAAGGATAGAAGGGCCTGGAAGTTGGACCACGTTGTGAAGAATAGGAAGGAAACAGTGTCCCAGGGAGGCATTGTCCCTGTATAGTGTCCGGGAGGAGAAGGAAGGAGATACTGACCACCATTGCTCCTTTCCAGATACTCCCCAGTGCCACAGAGGCACACATCAGTGTGCACAAGGGATACAGTCTCCAACACTTGGGGTGACTTGCCCAGTGTAAGCCACACTCGGTGGCATTGTAAGCATTGTGGCATTGTAGCCTAGGTTGTCCAAGACAAAGAAGTCTAGCGATGGGACAGGCCACACCAGTAGGATTCCTAGCAGAGGTGACTTCTGAGCCCCCTAGAGCCAGGAGGCGCCAGGGGCTGAGTTTACGTGTTACCTTCACCCTTTTGCAGTGGAGCGGAACGAGTGGATGCAGGCCCTGCAGCAGGCGGTGGTTGAGCATCGAGCCCAATTTCGACTCTCTAGTGCTTCTGTGTTGGGAGTCCGAGGCTCCGAGCAGCCTGACCGTGCTGGCAGCCTGGAGCTACGAGGCTTCAAGAATAAGCTTTACGTGGCTGTGGCTGGGGACAAAGTACAGCTCTATAAGAATCTGGAGGTATGAAGGGCTCTACCAGGCCACTGAGGTCTCCCTGGCCCATACTCATCCCTGTCCCCTTACCTGCCCCGCTCCTGTCCACCTGGTCTCTCCCTGGTCCTGCCGAGGACCTAAGCCCAGTACTTACCCTTCCAACCTTTCCTGCACTGGGCCAGCATCTCCCCTCTTCCCTCCTGCCTGCCTGTACCTCACCTCCTTCCTGTCCCTGAACAGCACCTCCTGTCCTGTCTCACTCGCTCCTATGCCTCCCCTACTGTCATCCCTGTTGCTCTAGTCCAGGCTGCTGTCCCGGCTCAGATTCCTGCCCTTCCTCCTTCCTAGGCTCTTTCTGCTCCCTAGGGACTACTTTCCCTATCCCTTGTCCTGCACCGTAAGCCCTAAGCCCTGTTGTCAGCCTTGCCCTCCTCCCTTCCCACCCACCCATCAGGAATTCCATCTGGGCATTGGTATCACCTTCATCGACATGAACGTGGGCAATGTCAAGGAAGTGGATCGGCGCAGCTTTGACCTCACTACCCCCTACCGCATCTTCAGGTGAGCCCCTGCCCCACCGTCAGCTCATGGGCAGTCCTCTTGGTATTTTTTTCTCTTTCCCTTCCAGCCCCACCCTATGGAGCTGGTGCATTGCTCACCCACCTGCCTTAGTCTGACAGACGTCTTCATCCCTCTCCATCTGGCTAGCTCTGTTCTCTTTGCCCACCACATTGTTGATGAGGTGTCCCACCAGCACCTGCAACCCTCCGTGGCCTGGGACCCAGGGAACCTCTGTAGTACCACCCTGCCATCCCCGACTCCGAGCCTGTGGGTTCTCCAGCAGAACTTGCTTATGCTCAAAGCATGTGGGCTTGTTGTCCCTTGAACATCTCCCCCATGGCCCTTCTCTGCCTCACGTGGCTTGCCACTGTCAACCTCCTTTGCACTCTGCCTTGTCTATCTCCTCTCTGTGTCTGTCACCATTCAGGCCCTCTGGTCTCTGTCTTGGTACTCTGTGGTTGCCAGTCTCAGGGCCTTTACACTATCCATACTTACAGCAGGGTGGTGACCTTTGACCTCAAGAGCTAAGTGGGTGCTTGTCCATCCTCCCATTTGAAATATCCTATGACACTGGCCCTATAGTTCTTTGCCATAATCCTTAGTGACCACAAAGCTGCAGCCAGCCTCTTTGGGGTTTCCCTTTCTGTCAGCTGCAGAAGCCACTGTGCTTCCTGGTTACTGTCATTGTCACCAACTTGAAGGAGGCTAATAGAGGTTCAGCAGAAAGGGCCTCTGCCACTTGGGTCCATGGGCTTACTGCAGCGGGGTATGCGTGCTTGTTGCTTATCTGAGGCCCTGGCAGCTTTCGAGTTCCTCTCCTGGCTGTCCTGGTGGAGGCCATCTTCAGTCCCTCTCTTACTCATGGCCTTTACCTCTTGGACACGCCCATGTGACTTGCAGTTGGTGGTGACAGCAGCATAGCTTCCCACTTGAAGAGTCTTTCTGCCTCTGCTGCTGAGTGCTGTTAAAGGCATGTGCTGCTACACTGGGCGCTAATGGACTTCTTTCTGGGATGGAGTAAGGAGGTTGAGAGTGGAGATGGCACACACCTTTATACTCTCTCTTCTGTCCGTATAAACCCTTGACTGGTGCCCCGCTATCCTAAGGGTGCCCTGTGCCTGCTCTACCCCTCAGGCCTGTCCCTGCCTGTCTCTCATCGTCTCCTCTGCCAGTCTGTTTTCGCTCTAGTTTTCATGCTTTGTCGTTTCCCAACAGTCTTAGGATGACACCTCCTCCCGACCCTCAAATCCCTCCAGACCCTTTCCCACCGGTTCTCCTACTTATATGTCCCTAGCTTCTCTGCTGATTCAGAGTTAGAGAAGGAGCAGTGGCTGGAGGCCATGCAGGGAGCCATCGCAGAGGCCCTATCTACCTCAGAGGTGGCTGAGCGCATCTGGGCTGCAGCCCCCAACAGGTTCTGTGCCGACTGTGGGGCCGCCCAGCCTGACTGGGCCTCCATCAACCTCTGCGTTGTCATCTGCAAGCGCTGTGCAGGTGCGTATGTGTGCAGCAGGCTGGCCATTGGGCAGCAGGCGGTCTGCTGGGCAGATCCTGTAGCCCTTATATCTAGCGGAGTTCCAGCATTATTGGCATTATTCACTTGGGAGTGGCCTTAGGTCCTCGATTCATGGTTATACTTTCTCCACAGGGATGGGGACACACAAAGAGGGAAAAAGCATTTTATTCAGGGCTACCTGGCAAGTGAGTGAGCTTAGATCAGCGACCAGGCTGTTGGAATCTGATGTCCCTGTCACTCAGAACCATGCAGGAGGCCAGGTGCACCAGGACTCTTAGTTCTGAGAGAGGAGCCAGTGTTTTGTCCAGAGGGGATATAAGACAAGGGACCCAGGGACATGCTCAGCACTGTGGTCCAGACTCTGGCTTATAGGCAGAAGCTGAGATTGGAGACCCTTATCCAGGAAGGGGAGGGGAAGCACTGAGCCTTCTAGAGTGGTCTGAAAGTTACATATGCAAGCCCCCATGGTAACATGGCTGAGGAGCGTGGGAATGGAAAACCATGGGGCCCAAGGTGCATTCATCTATTGACTCAAGCACTAAGGGCCCAGCGTGTGCCATCTGCTGACCACAGGCTGAGCACTGGATTATCTGAGAGCTGACAGTGCGCAGGTGGTGGTTTTGCATGGCTGCAGGGGAGAGATGGAATTTGATGTGGGAATCCAGGAGAAAGGACAGATCTGAGTGAGTCACTGAGCTCGGGGAAGAACCCTTAGGCTTGTGGGACTCTAAGGTGGATGTCAGGCCCTGGGGGCCATGGGGTCTGTGTGTAGACAAGTGGAAGCTTCATCGGTGACCAGATAAGGAAAGTGTCAACTCGCCGAGCTAACACAGGACTACTGTGGTTCTCTGTGGAAGATGGGTGCATGAATGCAGGGCCAGGGCTTGAGGTAATGGCAGGTGTTTCTTGTGTCCCTAGCTCCCTTCTCTCTCCATGGGGTCCCTCCTGGGACCTGTGGCTGAGCAAGCGTCACCCTCTGTCTCCAACCTTAGCCTTTCCTTTCATTCCGGTGACCTTTATTAAATGCTTGTTTGTTCTGGGCACTGAGGGTGAAACCCAAAGCCAGGCGGCCTGGATCCTATTCTTACACAGTTGCATTGCAAGGTGAACAGCAAAAAAACCACAGGAGCCAATCAAAATGGAATGACGAGAGGTGGGAAGAGAAGGTGCTGTTTGTTTGGGACATCTTCTCTGAGAAGGTGACATGTCAGCTGAGACCTGAATGACAGGAAGGCGTGGCCATGGAGGCGGGGAGGTGGGGAAGAGAGTCGAGGCAGGAAGTTGAAGATGACAGGGGAGAGATAAGGTATTTGTATCTACACTGGGACAGCTGATGTGGAGCAGGGATTGGCACGTCAGAGCGGTCTCTTGGTAGGGAAGATGGTCTGGAGGGTCTGCTGTGGCTGGAGCATAGTGAGCAATGTGAACAGATTCTGGACACGCCAAAATGGAGATGCAGGCTAGCTAGCTCCAGGCCTGCCTGAGGAGCCGTAGGGATGAGCTAGTGCTCACCAGGAGGGCTGTACCAGAGTAACCGTCTCTGCCTTATCTCAGGGGAACACCGTGGCCTGGGTGCAGGAGTGTCCAAGGTGCGGAGTTTAAAGATGGACAGGAAGGTGTGGACAGAAGCACTCATCCAGGTGGGCATGCCCTGCGGATCGTCCATGACTGGGGTGGGCGTGACTTGTGGATCGTCCATGCCTGGAGTGGGGGTGCCCTGCAGTTCGTCCATGCCTGGGGTTGACTCTCTCAGCTGCTCCCCTCCACCCCCTCCTCACTGGCCTCAGAACTTTGGAGCTGAGGGAGCTCTGTGATAATCTAGTGGGTGGGGATTTTGGAAAAGCCTGTTTTTAGCAACGTCAGCAAACTGGCCATCGTACTGAGAATGTTTTTACAGTTTTAAAGGGTTGGAGAGAGGGGGGGGGATGTTTGACAGATTGTATGTGTTCCATAAAACCTAAACTATTTATTATTTGACCTTTTAGAGAATTGCTGACCCCTGATATAGTTCAGCTGTTATCCTGATGTGGAGACTGAAGCCCTGGGTTGGGCTGTAATGGGCCTGAGGTTACCTAGCCCCTGCATATTGACCACTTAGCCTGCTCCTTTCCACCCCATATCCTAGCCGGGCTGGGGGTTCACCACTGTGCACACCACTCAGAGCCTCTGAGCTCTCACTGCGCCCGAATTCATGTGCACAGTCTGTATAACGCATGGCTTGAGGCATGCATATGTACATCTGTGTATACCTGTGCTTTAAACTTCTCTGGTGCCTGTGTGTGACTGTTGTTATGGGGAACCTGCAGCAGGAGGCCAGACCAAGGGACCTGGCACCAAGGGCCTTACTGTTAAGTTGGGAACGTTGTAGCATATCCAGTTCATGTGCCCACACTGTGTTCAGTCTAGCTCTGCTGAGAACACTGCTTTTGTTAATGAATTGTCTTTCAGAATAATCCTGCGTTAGGATTAGAATACCCAGGATATGCTCCGGGAGGAAAACAAAACAAAGCAAAACAAAGCCAACTCTGGTTGGGTGCCTAGTGGCAGGGAAAGTTTCTGCTTTGTCCTCTGCTGAGACTCCAGCACGCCAAATGAGTGGGTGGGGAGCCCAGGAAATGCCTGCGATAGCCTGAGTGTCAGAAGGGAAATGCTGCCCACCCCCCATCTCCTAGAAACGGCCACCCCTCTCTCATCCAGAGAGGAATGTTAGGAACAGATAGACCCCAAATCCCTGCCTCGCCTATTGGCTGAAAGGTTAGACACCACTCCTCACTGGGACAGCCTCAGGAATGCCGAGTTCCAGATGTGGGGCTGGGTGAGACAACATGGAGGGCCCCAGAGACCAGGCCTCAAACATTCACCTATCAGACTGTCGGAGACAATCTGGGCACAGAGCCCAGGCCTTGAGCAAGAGTACGGTGGCCACCAGCAGACACAGCTGCTCCTGACCTCCCCTTGGGGAAAATGGGTGTGTGGTCTGTCTGTCTGTCTGTCTGCCTGTCTGTCTGTCTCAGGCGTTTTTATCATCAGCTGCCCCTCTCTTGCCCATACCCACAGCTCTTCTTACATTTGGGCAATGGCCCTGGGAACCACTTCTGGGCTGCCAATGTGCCTCCTAGTGAGGCCCTGGAGCCCAGCAGCAGCTCTGGTGCCCGGCGGTATCACCTGGAGGCCAAGTACAGAGAGGGCAAGTACCGCCGCTACCACCCGCTCTTTGGCAACCAAGAGGAGCTGGACAAGGTCAGCACACAGAGCCTCTGGGATTCTTGAGCCTTCTTGTCCCTGCATTATCCCTTGAACTCATCCCTTTCTTCCTGTGACCCCATTCCTCCCTCTCAACCCATCTCTTTCATCCGCTTAGAGGGCTGTGCACGTGTGGGGAGATTGAGGTCCACAGGGCAGTTAAGGCCTGCCTAAGGAAAACTGGAACAATGTAGGGAGGAGTCAGGCTTGGTTCTTGGTCCAGTGCCATGTCTTCAGCATCTGGCTGCCTCCTCCTGATTCCTCTGTCTCCCGCACCCTGTCCTGTTCTTTCAGAATCCTGCCAAAGGAGTGAACTTGGTGGGGATGCTATTTCCTGTCAGGCTCATGAAAAACAGCTGGACCGCTCTGACCCACCCCATCCACGCCCCCTTCTAGATGAGGCCCCATATGGGCCCCAGGCCCCAGAAGATTGGGAGCCAAGTCTTAGACCCTGATCTGGCTCAGACCCCTTGCTTAGAGGCAGCAGGGTAGCATTTGTAACTTGTGGGCGGTGGCCCTCAGTTCTTCCTCCAAGCTGCCCTATCCAGGCAGGCTGAGTCTAGCCCCAGAGTTCTGTAGAAACCAGGCCTCCACCTCCCCAGGACCCAGGCGTCCAGCCCCCAATTCAGCCCTGCCCAGTCTGGCCTCAAAGCCAGAAGGGTGGTGGCTCCCATTGGTCGGGAGGGCTGGGCCGGCAGTGAGGAATTCAAATGTGGGAGGAATTAGCTACAACCCCTCAGCCCCTCCCTCTGCCCCTGCTACAAGTCTGAGGGAGCCTGAGATCCTCCAGGGGCTCCTTGTGCCCTGACCAGCAGCTGTACCCCAGGACCCAGAGGGTGAGGACCTGCGGCTCGGACCCCAGCCTCAGCTGAGTAGCCTCTGCCCAGGCTCTCTGGCTTGCCCTCCCGTCTTTTTCTGATTCGCATGCTTTTCTTTTCTCTTCTGGCTTCTTTAAGCCCTGGTCTCTTTCAGTCTGAGGATGGTCCATGCAGGTTTGAGTGACTCCTTCCCCTTCCCTCCCCCACCCCCTCTTCCCATTCCTACCCCTCCACCTCCCACTCTTTCTCGGATTGATCTCCCCCTCTCCCCTAGGCCCTGTGTGCTGCAGTTACCACCACTGACCTGGCTGAGACCCAGGCACTCCTGGGCTGTGGGGCTGGGGTCAGCTGCTTCTCAGGGGACCCAGCAGCTCCCACACCCCTGGCTCTTGCTGAGCAGGCTGGACAGACTCTGCAGATGGAGTTTCTACGGAATAATCAGAGCACAGGTGAGTGACCAATGGCTCTGTCCTCCTCTGTAGCTAGAGGTCCCTACTGGCAGGGTCTGGTCTTTTGGAGAGTTTTATAGGGTGTCAACAGGAACCATGAATCAGCTGAGAACCTGAATTTGTAGACCACTCCCAAGCTGTGACTGAAGTTCTTGGTGGTCTCTGGGGCAGCGTGTGGTACTTGGGACAAGTGTGGCTTATGGCTCAGTGCTTTGTGTGAGTGGCGTTTTGTGTCTGTATCTCTGTGACCACTGTGTGCTCTTGTCCTGACTTAAATGTGGGTTCCTAGTGGAGCTATGTGCTCCAGGAAGGACCTCGGAGCTGCCTAGGTTCTCTTTCCTCATATTGGTGATGTTGAGGCTTTGGGGTTTGTGTATGTGTAGTGGGTCTGTGTTGCAGTGGAGGAGGGTGTTGCCATGTGTGTGTGTATGTGTGTGTGTGTGTGTGTGTGTGTGTGTGTGTGTGTGTGTGTGTGTGTGTGTGTGAAGTACACAGCAGCCTTGTCGTCTGTTTGCTCAGTCTGGGTGGAGTTCCATCCTAGACCTGGGTTGGGTCCCATTTGGCTCCCATTCTTGGGGTGGGTGAGGAGGGGGTCGCTAGGGTGAATGCGTTGGTTATAGCCCAGGTCGGGTCTCTTGAGGCCACATCCTAAGGCTGAGGGTGGGGCTCAGCGGCTGGGGCTCTGGGCCTTGGGCCATGGGTGGGTGGAGTGTGCTGGGCTGGAGAGAACCCAGGTGTCTAAGGGAGGTGCAAGAGACCACCCAGCTGACTTGGACTATGGGGGCAGGACCCCTCAGTGCTGAGCACTGGAGCCAGCCTACTTCACTGGGCTTTCGTGCTATCTGGGACAAACCTCTCTCTAGGGACTATTATTGAGTTGGCCCAGAGCCCTCCTCATTCTAACATGCTTGGCTCTATGCCTCCAACACGCAGTGTGGGGTGGGCTTGGGAGTCATGGAGCCTTCTTAAGATGGGTAGGGCTGGAGCCAGGCCCTGAAAATGGAGTGACATTTCCACTGGTGATCAGAGGTCAAGATGTGGTTTTTCAAAACCCCGAAAGTAGCGGTAGGAGCCTGACAGTGCTGGTAGGGAGCTTAGGAAACAGAGCTGTGACCATGAACCTAGGAACTTTGCCCCAGGGGTCATCTGGAGAGGGCACCTTCTGGACACCCAGAATGCCACTACCTTTCTTTCTTCCACTCCAAAGAGGTCCCTCGGTTGGACTCAGTGAAGTCCTTGGAAAAGCACTACTCCATTACCCTGCCAACTGTGAGCCACAGTGGCTTCCTGTACAAGACTGCTTCTGCTGGCAAGCCTCTGCAGGACCGCCGTGCCCGGGAAGGTGAGTACCCATCCAGGCCTATGGTGTGTGTCAGCCTGGCTGCAGGACCAGCAAACTAGGGCTGGTCCTGCTGGAGGACCTGAGGGTGCCAAGTGGACTCTGGCAGAGCCACCTGGATACGGCCTCTTGTATACAGCGAGTGCTTGAGAAATTGGGCTCGTTGGGGTGGGGGATGGGTATGGCACCACCGGGAGAGCATGAAGTCTGTATGGAGCCCCTGTTGGGTGTGGCCTTGTGCTGAGCAGCTGGCATATTCCAGATGTGGATGGAAGGCGGATTGAGGACTTGAACTTGAGTGCCGTCCCTCTCAGATCTCAGCTGTCTTCCATTTACTCCCTGACTCCAAATTCAGCCTGCAGTGCTTACATATAACCCAGAGCTACCTACCTTTCCATCTGGCAGACTCCCCTCCCTAGATTCTGCCCAGCTCTGTGACTTTGTCACACAAGCCAGATTTACCTACACCCACCCCCCACCAGGAATCTGCATTTGCTGTTCTCTGACCCAAATGCTTTCCCCACATATCCCTTACAACATCATGTCTTCGGGGATATCATGTCTTTCCCAGCCACTCAATACTGTGCCCCATGTCACCCCCAATACTATTTTTTCTCTAACTGTTCCATCTGATTTTTATTCTTTTTTTTTTTTTCTTCTCCAAGATAAAGTCTTTTTGCTACCCAGAACCTGGCATTGAACTCCTGGGCTCAAGTTTCCATCTTGTCTCAGCCTTTCTAAGTAGCTGAAATTATAGGTAGTGCCACTATACCCAGCTCAGTTGTTCTTTATTGTATACCTCTGTATACATGGTACCTGGTACCTGTTGTAGCCCTGGCACCTGGGGCATGCTGGTACCCACTGGTAACTTAGCATACATCTGCAGAATGAAGAAGACCTCAGCAGGCTAGTGTGCTCTTCAGTCCTTGAGGACGATGGCCTTGGGGTCACATTGTTCTCAGAAGGCATGGTGTTCTCACAGACAGGGTGAGGAACAGCAAGCTGGAGAAGCAGAATGCCCACTGCTTACGGCCTCTCTCAGAACCCCTTCTTGAAGTCCCCCAGATACTCTGTCTGACTCCCGGATGGTGTAGCCCTCTGCTGCTCCTGGTCAGTTCCCTCTGCCTGATGATGTCATTTATGGAACTCCTCTGAGTCATCCTTTTCACCCTGAGTGCCAGGAAGCTCTGAGCCACTGTGAGGCTGGTGCCGTAAGCTACAGTCTCCTGCCTGACTCTGGTGCTCCGCTCTCTTAACTTTCATGGTCCAGATTCCCATTTCTGTTTCTACTGGGATCTTGTGCATCTTCAGGGCCATTGGAGGAGGCAGACTATAGAGTGAAGAGTGTATCTGGCAAAGGAGATGGGGCACAGGGTGGGCCTATGTCTTGGTTAGGGTTTTACTGCTGTGAAGAGACACCATGACTAAGGCAACTCTTATAAAGACAGCATTTAACTGGGGCTGGCTTATAGGTTCAGAGGTTCAGTCCATTAGCATCATGGTGGGAGCAGGGCAGCATCCAGGCAGGCATGGTGCAGGAGGAGCTGAGAGCTCTACATCTTCATCTGAAGGCTGCTAGCAGAAGACTGACCTCCGGGCAGCTGGGATGAAGGTCTTAAAGCCCACACCCACAGTGACACACCCACTCCAATAAGGCCACGCCTCCTAATAGTGCCACTCTCTGGGCCAAGCATATTCAAACCACCACAGCTCCCAAGGCTTCCTGTACAGTTGGAGCTGTAGGTCGAAGGAGCAGCAGGGGCAGAAGCTAAGAGTAGCTAAAGAGATAGGCAGAGACAGACGTAGACTGAGAGACACAGGTTGCCCTGAAGATTGGGGACAGCGTGGGACCTAGCATTTAAAGAAAAGTGGCGTCAAGGACTCAGTCGTTTCTGGTCTCCAAGCTGGAGGCCAAAAGTTGATATGGGCTATAGGGGAGAGTTGGGGACTGGGTAGTGGGGACTAGTCTGCAGCTGGGGGAAGTACTCAGGTCAGTGGTGAGTTAAAATGAAGAGCTTAGAGGTTGGGTAGGAGCAGAGGCCCGGGAAATGGCAGGAGTGCTTTCCAGCCAGCCTGGGGCTTTCTTCATGGTTCCTCTAACTTCTCCACAGAGTTCAGCCGGCGCTGGTGTGTCCTGAGTGATGGGGTCCTGAGCTACTATGAGAATGAACGGGCAGTGACACCCAATGGGGAGATCCGGGCCAGCGAGATAGTATGCCTAGCAGTTCCCCCTCTGGACACCCATGGGTGAGTACCCCTAGCCATAACCACAAACTACCAGTGCTGGGAAGTCTGATTGAGGAGACAGGGACATAGGCCCAGAGGAGGACAGGACCTTCTCAGGTCCACACAACAAAGAGACTGTCTATGTTGACCTTAGCTCATGAGGCTGCAGTTCAAGGCTGTTCATCCACCTCTTGGGGATCAGGGCAAGGAGTGGAGAGTTAACGGGGGGCAGGGCTGTCCTGGATGAATGAACCCCGATTTGTGTATTTGCAGCTTTGAGCATACCTTTGAGGTGTACACAGAGGGAGAACGGTTGTACCTGTTTGGGCTGGAGAATGCAGAGCTGGCTCACGAGTGGGTCAAGTGCATTGCCAAGGTAGGCCTGGTTCAGGAGGGGCAGGCGAGTGATAGAGGCAGGGTGGGCCCTCTGGCTGAACCTCATGCACTCCAGTTCTTCCATCTCTGATGGAGAAGGAGCCAGGTGTGGGGAGAACAGACTCAGGACAGACCTCTCGGGTCAACGGCAACGTAGACTGCAGCCCTCTGCTACCTAGTGGACGTTTGCTATGAGGAGCATGTTTCGGTGTCGTCGTTTGCAGGAGTCCGATTAGACTAGAGGGGAAGGCAGGGAGGCTACAGAGGAGAGGGCTGCCTTAGAGACGAGAGCCAAGAGCCCTCTTGTGCCTTGAGAGCCTGGGGCTTCATTCCTCATTTGATGAGCGCTCAATGCCTTCTGAGGATCGGTGCCCAGAGCCTGGAGGACCCGGGTGGACCAGTGCTCTGTGGTTCCTGTGGGAGTGGGACAGACAGGCTGAGTCTAGATGCTATGGCCTATCCAGTGCTGTAGCAGATAGTGAAGTATGTGGACACTGGGAACACAGAGAAGGACACATCCAAATGGGTACAGAGGACATGGACCCAGAGTCCTCTGCCACTGCGCTATGCTTTGCCTTGGGAAGGAGGAAGTGGTTAGAGGGAAAAGAGCCCTTGCCCACAGGGTGCCTCTAACAGGCTATGCTGTGCTTACACGCTCTCTCCACTATCTCCCCAACTAGGCTTTCGTGCCTCCCCTGGCTGAGGACCTGCTAGCCCGGGACTTTGAACGTCTTGGGCGCCTACCCTGTAAAGCTGGCCTGAGCCTTCAGCAGGCCCAGGAGGGCTGGTTTGCCATGACTGGCTCTGAGCTCCGGGCTGTCTTCCCAGAGGGGCCCTGGGAAGAGCCACTGCAGCTCCGGAGACTGCAAGAGCTTTGTATGTGAACCTTTGCCTGGTTCCCCAGTCTCTAGGATCCCTTGTCCCATCCCCCCACCCCCATCCCCTAGCCCTTGTCTGGAAGTCTGAATTCTATTATGGCCTAAGCAGATGATCCAGCCTGCCCTCCATATCCTCTCCTGTCCTTGAAGTACATCTCAGCAGCCCTTTAGGTTGGTGGGTGGAATCCAAGGGTGAGACCCAGAGGGCCTCAGGAGGGAGCAGTGTATGGGTCACGAATAAGGCCTGGGCCTCACCTTGACTGGCCCCTCCATAGCTATCCAAGGAGACAGCGAGAACCAAGTGCTGGTGCTGGTGGAGCGGAGGAGGTGAGCCTTGGCTTCCCTGAGGATCCTGGAGAAGCCTGAGGGCTGGTGGGATACAGGGGCAGGCAGGTGGGACGGTGACTATCTCTGCTCCAGGACACTGTACATCCAGGGTGAGCGGCGGCTGGACTTCATGGCTTGGCTAGGGGCCATCCAGAAAGCAGCAGCCAGCTTGGGAGACACGCTATCAGAGCAACAGCTTGGGGACTCGGACATCCCAGTGATTGTGTACCGCTGTGTGGACTACATCACGCAGTGTGGTGAGCCCAGCCTCCAAGTCCCAGCCGTGATACCCAGACTCCAGTGCCCAGGAACCCTCTAAAAAGTGGCATAACTCCCTCCCCAGGCTTGACCTCAGAGGGTATCTATCGAAAGTGTGGTCAGACCTCCAAGACTCAGAGACTGCTAGACAGCCTACGGCAGGACGCACGCTCTGTGCACCTAAAGGAGGGAGAGCAGCACGTGGATGACGTCTCCTCTGCACTCAAACGCTTCCTCAGGGACCTGCCCGATGGGCTCTTCACTCGTGCACAGCGCCTGGCCTGGCTGGAGGCCTCTGGTGGGTCCCGCTGCCTGCATCCAGCCCTGTCCACCCTACCTACCTCAGGATGTCCCCATCGTACTCTGGACAAGGCTTGCTCCAGCTCCTCTGCCTATTCTAGTCATTCTATAGAGGGAGTTGCTCAGAGGTGAAGAGTGGAGCACTCCCTGTCCTGCTAGGTGCCTATGGATGATACCTCCATCCTGAGAGGCAAAGCTGTTCGAAGGGGTCATTGGTGGCCAGTTTCTAACCCAGTCCATCTCCCCACCCCACCCCACCCAGAGATCGAGGATGAGGAAGAAAAGATCTCCAGGTATCGAGAGCTCTTGGTGCATCTGCCCCCTGTCAACCGGGCCACTGTGAAGGCCCTGATCAGCCATCTGTACTGGTGAGGACTGTGCCAGAGTGAGGCTCTGGGGAGATGGTGGCAGGGGGGTGAGGGGGTGAGGTTCTTCTACTCCCAACCTGGCTCACTGCCCTCTCCTGGGAAACAGGTGGGCCTGGGGACCACCCAATGACTGCCCTGATCTTGGACATTGTATCGTAGCTTATGTCCATCAGGATAAAGGGGGGAAATGGGGTATTTGTCAGTTTTGGGCCAGGTTACTGAGGCCAAATCTTATTCCCCAGCTCTGTACCTTGCCAGGATATGAAATGTGTCCCTTTCACTCCTTATGTGCGGTCTACCCTGTCCTCTTTGACCTCAGTCCCTTGGCTAGTCTTGGGCCTGATGGGAACTGGGGAGGTGGCTGGGAAGCTCTGGGCCAGGCCCTCTAATTATCAGTTACCTGTCTTTCCAGTGTACAGTGTTTCTCAGACACAAACCAAATGAACACACACAACCTGGCTATCGTGTTCGGGCCTACGCTATTCCAGACTGACGGGCAGGACTACAAGGCCGGCAAGGTGGTGGAAGACCTCATCAACCACTATGTGGTGGTGTTCAGTGTGCGTCCCAGCTGGGATTGGGGGCGAGGGAAGGGGTGGGCAAGGCTAAGCCTCTCACATGGCAGTGACATCCGACCCTCCCCAGGTGGACGAGGAGGAGCTGAGGAAGCAGAGGGAGGAAGTCACAGCCATCGTGAAGATGCGAGTGGCTGGCACTGCCAGTGGGACCCAGGTGCAGGCCAGGGTTCGGGAAGGCTTGGGCTGGTCACCAGCTCTGCTCCCAGACCTGTAGCTGAGCCCCATCTCTCCTGCAGCATGCTGGCGACTTCATCTGCACAGTCTACCTGGAGGAGAAGAAGGTGGAGACTGAACAGCATGTTAAGGTGGGGGCTGTTGAGCCAGGCTGTGCCAGGGCAGACAGAGTCACTTAGAGATATGTGAGGTTCCCCAAAGACCTCTCTGCATCTCGGGGCTCAGAGGACCCCATGAGGAATGGGTTTGGGGACCAAATTACAGGAGGTTGTGGCCAAACAGAGACCGGAGATGCACTTGGGACTGGCTGACCTTCTGGGTCTGTGCAGATCCCCGCATCCATGACAGCGGAGGAGCTTACTCTGGAGATCCTGGACCGCCGCAATGTGAGCATCAGGGAGAAGGACTACTGGACCTGCTTTGAGGTCAATGAGAAGGAGGAGGCAGGTGGGTGGCCGTGGGCTGCCTTTAGCCCAACCTTCATTTCTCCTGCTCCCTGCCGTTTGGGAGCCAGAGGTTCTAGATGACACGTTTTGCTGGCACGCTGATGAAAATTGTGGTCTCCATGCTGGTGGTGACTGGCAGCTGACAGGTCCTGGTGACAGTGCCAGCCATAATGATGCTTTCCCAGGTGTCAGGATGGTGTTGCTTGCAGAAGGGACAATGCTGAATTCAATGACAGGATTGTAGGGTGATACTATTGGGGTGAAGAGGGTGGTGGAGAGTGATCATACAAGCAGGTGGCTGTGATGGGGGAGCCTGGCTGTGGAGGTGAATGGCCAATTGGAGCCTTTTATGGTTAAGGGAGCCATGTTGAGATGCAGGCGTCAGCTGTTTGTGTTGAGTGGCAGTTGCTAGACTGAGGACCCAAGCAGTGGTTAGTCTAGTAAGGGACAGAGATGTTAATACCGTGATCACTCTAGGAAATAGACAACTCCCTTGGTGTTACCTAACTGCTTTAAAGGAAAGGCCCAGGCTGTCAACAGAGCCTATGATGTGGTCCTGGGTTCTGCCTTTTCTCTCGGAGTATCCAGATACCAACAGTACACTGGCTCAGAGAGGCCAGGGTGAAGTCCAGGACAGGTGGGGTCTGCAATCTGCCTCTTCCCTTCGGAGTGTCAGACTGGGAGTCTGGGATGAGCAGGATGTTGGCCTGGTTGGGAGTAAGGGCAGAGCTTCTTCGAAGATCTTAGTGTTAAGGCTCTTTTAGATGCAGACTTTCTCCAACCATCTTTAATGAAGTAGCTAAGATGATCTTAGCTTGTTTATATTTTTTTATTGGGGGTACATTTGAACTTTATTTGGGGTGAACCAAGTGTTATATAGTTTGGGGGGGTGAGAATATCCAGGATGCGAAAAAGTCACTGGCTGAAAGCTAAGATACTAAGATGCCTCATTAGCCTGGAGAGGTGGTCCGGGTGCTGCTCCATGATTGGCTGACTGCCTGTGGTCACCTGATTGGGGGGTCGCTTGGTTACATGCTCTGAGACAGCTACGAAAACAGGGTAGGAGTTAGGCAGTCTCAGGATGCGAGTCTAGTATCTGTTTTTGAGATTTCCGGGGTTTGGACACTCTCTGCCTCACCCAGTCCATGCCAGTTCCTCTGGTGGTGTGGTCCACATGCCTGCCCTACGCTATGCAAGGCTGATGGCTTTAGAGTGCCGTAGCCTGCTGTGAGGAAGAGTAGGAGCTGAAGGCAGGATAAGTGATCCCAGAAACAAGACCAGCTCTGGCACCAGGCTGGGCCTATCAGGACTCGAGGAATCCCAGGGTGGGATTGGAGGTAGAGTCAGCCATTCAGGGCCTGGTGGGGCTGCGGGGTGTGGGAGGGCTAGTAACAGGGCTTTGGGAAGATGCTGTTTGCTGCTAGATTGGGAAAGCTTGACAGGGAGGTAGAGTACACGCTAGAGGCCATCTGATGCTCAGACTGTGCAGGACAAGCACAGAGGGACATACCAGATTTGACCCACAAGGGTGGAAGGAGTATTTCTAATCTGAGCACAGGCAGTGTTTGTTGGGGACACATGGGTGACAATACAGCCTTGGTTTTGGCTATGAGTAGGTATGACAAGTCAGAAGCTAACGTATAGGAAGGGTGATCGTGATGGTGGCGTGTCACGGTGCCAGTGGACACTGAGCTATGCAGGTGACATGTGTCCATTTGCTTGCCCTTGGTGGCACTAAGCGGTGTGGACCCAGTGACAGTGGTGTGGCCTCTCCACAGAGCGCCCGCTGCACTTTGCGGAGAAGGTGCTGCCCATTGTGCATGGGCTGGGAATAGACAGCCATCTGGTGGTGAAGAAGTACCAGTCCATGGAGGCCATGCTGTTGTACTTGGGTAAGTGACGTCTGTAGGGGATGTGGGGTGGATAGGTACCTCCATCTAGAGGCAGAGTGGGACCTGGTAGCACCAGGACAGAGCAGGTCAGATGGAAGAAACTGGGGGGCTTCCATGGGGAGGCTGGGACATGAGGTGGGGCACTGGAATCTGGAGGTGGGGCAGTGTAGCCTGTGCCCACTCTGGTCCTCCCTTAGCCAGCCGTGTGGGTGACACCAAGCATGGTATGATGAAGTTCCGCGAAGACCGCAGCCTCCTGGGTCTGGGGCTGCCTTCGGGTGGCTTCCATGATCGCTACTTCATTCTCAATAGCAGCTGCCTGCGGCTCTACAAGGAGGTCCGGGTAAGCCCCGTGATGGACATTTGTATCTCCTATGTGCTCAGACACTCATACACAAGCATTGCCCTTGGTCTGCAGGAGCGAGGTCCTTCTCTGAGGGTCTTGGCAGCACAATGGCTGATGATAACTGTATATTCTCCTGCTGGGACCCTGAGTATCCACATGAGGCCTTACAGTGAATAATTGCCAGGACATCATACACACGCCCCCATGTTTCCCTGCGCCTGAGGTTTATCACACTCTCGCAAGAATGTATCTGTCCCATGGTATCCATCCTGAGCTGTGCTCAAGCCTGTTCTGCCCCTTCCTAGGACACGGCCCTCCTGACCTACTCTACCCCCCATGCCCAGTGGTCTCCTAGACCACACTCCTTGGCACTGCATTCTGCACACAGATGCCCTGCCATCCCCCTCTCCCTTGCCCTTCACACCACTACACAATCTGTCCTGGCTCTAGACTGGGATGATGCCCTCCATAACCCTGCTCCTCTATCAAACAGAGCCAGAGGCCGTGGAGCGGGGCCCCTGAGACCGTGAGTAGCTGTGGGCCAGCTGCCAGCTGCCAGCTGCCTTCCTTACACTACCTGGGACCAGGCGAGCAGGGTAGAGCTTGAGGACACCATCAGGGCTCCCGGTTCTCACCAGGCATGGCTCCCTGTTTTCCTACGAAGTCACTGGCCCCTACCCTGACCCCAAACCAAGACCTTTTTCTCAAGATAGGGTCCCTTGTTGGTGTGATGCTAGAATTTTTCGTAGTACTCAGAGAAGTTTTGGAGGCACTTTTAGAGACCCAAGTGTGGGTTAAGACTGGTTCATCTCCTCTTACTGTCAGAGCTTCCCACCTTCCAAACCTAGACAGAGTGCTGGGGCTGTCTTTGAACCTGTTGGAACACAAGGCTGTGAGACATTTTCTCTCAGGCGTGGCTGTGCTTTTCCAGCCTCCCTAGCTGGTGGCCCAGCCTTCCTTGGCCACTCATGAGAGCCCCTCCATGTGCCTCTTAGTGCTGCCCAGCCTGGCTCTAACGTCTGGAGGTTGCCTCTGGCTCAGGTTCAGCTGAGGAGCACCGTCTGTAGTACTCTGTGGGTACCACCTTTGCCACAGGGCACACAGAGTGTAGATGGTTCTGCAGGAGAGCAGTGGAGGCTTGATGCCAAGCACGGTGTTTTAGCGTGAGGTCCTTCAGTGACCCCGTCACGGTCTCCAGCCCTTTCTTACCTCTTGCATCTCCTGAACACGTCTGAACAGATCTGGCTGTCATGGAGGATCAGATGGATGGAGTAGCTTCCTCATCTCCGTTTCTCTGTACATGGTTAAAGCTGCCTAGACTCCTGGCAGGCACCTCTGTTTGTCCTTCCTCCTGTGGATCTCTCACTCACTTCTGAGCCTGCTTCTAGAATGTTCTGTCCCCTGGTCCTCATTCTGGAGGCGCTTCCTTAGACTCGAGGAGCAGAGTGAGGCCATTTGTGTGGGCAGAAGGGAAGGAGGGCACCTGATGCACCCCAAAAGGCAGGTGCTAACCTCTAGGCATGGAGAGGAGGTCTGATGGTTACTGAGCAAGGTTTAGCACTTGTTCCTACTCTCCTCAGAGCAGGAAGTTACCTTTTCCAAGGTGAGAAAGGGCCCAGGGACTTTCCCAAGGCTACTTTGTTCATGGCAGGCTAGGATGGAGGCCAGTGTTAAGTCTGTTCTCTGTCTGGCATCCTGGCAGTTTAGAGCTCCAGGGTATAGCAGGAAAGCTGCCAAATGTTAACAGGCAAAGCTGTCATCTGGAGGCCACTGAAGTGTTGATGATTCTGACATCAGTTGGCTTATGGGGTCACAGGAAAGGATATTTAAATTAGGATAGTCTCATACCAAGGAGGCTCTGTGGCCTCTCAGCCCCAGCCCAAGACCTCCTGCTGTTTAAGACTCTGGAGCATGTGAGAAAGGCATATTCTAGAAAAATTGTGATACTATCATGAGGTGCCATGAGCACTGAGCATAAATTTTATTCCTTGGACTTCATGGTACCAGAACTCTGAGCTGCTTGAAAATATAGTTCCAGCTGGGCAGTGGTGGCACACACCTTTAGTCCCAGCACTTGGGAGGCAGAGGCAAGTGGATTACTGAGTTCAAGGCCAGCCTGGTCTACAGAGTGAGTTCCAGGACAGCCGGGCTACACAGAGAAACCCTGTCTCGGAAAAAAAAAAAAAAGAAAGAAAGAAAGAAAGAAAGAAAGAAAGAAAGAAAGAAAGAAAGAAAGAGAAGAGAAAAGAGAAGAAAAGAAAAGAAAAGAAAAGAAAAGAAAAGAAAAGAAAAGAAAAGAAAAGAAAATATAGTTCCTATAGGAGTTAGTCTCTTCTCTGTGTTTCTGCCTCCCCCTTCCCACCCCCACTGTCCACCAGTCTCCTGCCCTGACAGGGACTGCCCAGTACCTTCTGCCTGACTTCTTCCAGCCCCTTCCCCATCCCATTGTCTTTGCAGGGTCCTCTGTTCTCCCAGCCTGTGTCCTGTCCTGTCTCTATCTTCCATCCCTTCTCCCGTGTCCTAGTGTGCAGGCTGACTTTTTCAGTGCCTCAGCCTTGCCTCTACCTGGTGTGTGTCTGTGTGTCTGTGTGTGTGTGTGTGTTTGGTGTGTGTTTGCGTGTGTGTGTGTGTGCGCACGTGTGTGGTGTGTTTGCGTGTGCGTGTGTGTGTGTGTGTGTGTGTGCGTGTGTGCGTGTATGGACCTGTGCATGCATGTGTGTGCATGTGTATGTGTCAGGTCCTCTCCCCAGTGTTCTGCCCACACCCTGTTCCCCGCACCCCCAGCCTTAGCTTTATTGTCCATCCCACATCTTGATCCCCATTCTGTAGCCAGTGGTCCAGGCTGTTTGGGACATGTTGTGATTGTTGGGTAAGGTGCTCTATTTGAAGAGTTGAGGCTCCTTCATCCAGCAGGCTTTAGATCTTGACACGTTCTCTGGCCCACAGCCCTGAGGTGACGCAGAAGGATCCTCTGGTTCTGAGACAGATTATCCTTTCTTCTCCTGTTGAGGAACCATGCCTGGGGTGGCTGGGAGCAATGGTGGGGACCAAGGTGGGGATGGCTCGGTTTTAGAGCCTCAGTTGCAGTTGTAAGTACATCTCCGTCCCCTACCATCCTTTCTGGTACCTCTGATGGGTCCAGGGATGCCTGGTAAGGGGAGGAAGCCAAGCAAATGGCTCCCACAACTGGAAGAAGTTCATTAACCTTCAGTCTCTTCCTTGAGGGTCACTGCTCGTGTCCCCTCTGCCTTTGAGCCAGCCTGCTCCCATCAAGCCCAGACCCATATATGCAGAGGTGAGGGCCAGGCAAACATGTCAACGGTCTGGCTCCGCACCCTGGTCTATGGGTCTCTGGCTTCCTGCCTCAGACCATTGGGACTTTTCTCCCTCTGGCCTGTCACGCAGAACACCATGCAAGCTTCAGCTTCAGCCATTGGCCTTCTGATGGGGCCAAATGCTAGTGATGGCTGGTCCCCGAGCCTCCATTCACACAGTCAACCCTGGAGCCTCCACGGGCAGGGGAAGGGAGTGTGATGAGTGACTGAGACAAATGCAGACCCTAGTGGACAACCTTGAAGGCGCTCTCAAAGTCTGGGCCTGGCTCTGTGTTCTGTGGGGAGAAGTCAGGCCCTGGAGTCTCCAGCTTGACAAGCAGCAAGCAGGGCCTGGGACTTATTGCCCTGGAGTTCCCAGCTGAAGTGTCGTCTTTGGGGTCTGAGGGTTGACTGTCTGATGCTACTGCAGAAAGCATCGTCTTTGGCTGGACAATGAACAGGGAGGGCTTTGGTGAGAAGGCTTCCTGGAGGAGAAGCCCTGTTCCAGAATGCCTGGGTGTTGGGGATGGGGGGTGGGCGAGGGCATTAGGCCAGCGGAAGAGCTACTTCTGACTGTACCCACCTGACTGATAGAAGTGTGTCCCCCTCCCTCCCCCACAGAGTCACCGGCCTGAGAAGGAGTGGCCTGTCAAGAGCCTCAAAGTCTACCTGGGTGTAAAGAAAAAACTGCGGCCACCTACTTGGTAAGTCAGGACTGAGGTGGCAGGCCTATGTCTAGGCCTTGTGGGGTTAAGGACTGACAGGAAAGCACAGCCCGGGTTCAGAGCTTTATAGGGGATAGTGTAGTGGTTTCGTAGTCAGGGTCACCGAGACACACCTTAGAAGTATGGTCTTTCAGGTAACCCCTGAGCCTCCTGAGTTTGGGGTTCTGTCATAGGGCTTGGGACTCAGGGCTCAGCGTCTCCTTGAGCTGTCCAGGTAATCGTGGGAGTGAGTTTATGATTTGGGGGGGGGGGTTGGTGTGTTTTGTGTGTGTGTGGTGCATGCCAGTGAGTGTCCGGGCACACGTATCTGTGTGTGCTCATATGGAAGCCAGAGCAGGACTTGGGGTCTCTTCCTCTGTCACTCTCTGCCTTATTTATTCTCTTGAGACAGGGTGTCACTGAAGCTCACTGTTTCAGCTATAGGTGTCTGGTCAGTGTGCTTTTGGGGGTCCACCTGCCTGTCCCTGCTCTCCAGTGCTGGGGTTACCAGCACCCACGGTCATGCCCAGCTTCTTTTGCGGTTGCTAGGGATTTGAACTCAGATCCTCATGCTTGCAAGAACTCTTATTAAGCAGTCTCATGTTTTAGCAAGTCGAAAAGCAATGCGTGCCACCGTGACTGTTAGGCACCGCAGTCATGTGACTTGATTTGCTAACTTTCTCATCTGCTGGCTGTGCCAGGCTACCTCTGGTTCTTGGGTGAGCTTGGGCAGACATCAGCACGTTTGGATGGGTTTTTTGTTTTTCATTGGTGAGGTTAGAACTCAGTAACTCAGGCAATGCTAGACACACACACACGTACCACCCCCAACTCAGGCCCTGCGTTCCAGTGGGGAGAAGGACACAGGCCCTGGTGTGCTGCACTGGAGGAAACTTTGGCTCTTCTCTGCCCAGGCTTCTGGGCTTTGTCCCATAAATCTTCGCAAATACAAAGCGACCCCTTCTCTGGCTCTCCCTGCAGCTGGGGCTTCACGGTGGTGCACGAGACAGAGAAGCACGAGAAGCAGCAGTGGTAAGCCAGGCCCCTGTTCTAAGACCTTGGCCGAGGGAGATGGGCAAGATCGGGGCCCTCCCTCTCGGCCTATGAGGAAACAGGGAGGCAGGATGCTCGCTCTCCAAGGCCATCGGCGGCAACCCGATCTGTGCCCTCTGCAGATCCCTCTGCTGTGACACTCACAACCCGATCTGTGCCCTCTGCAGNCAACCCGATCTGTGCCCTCTGCAGATCCCTCTGCTGTGACACTCACAACCCGATCTGTGCCCTCTGCAGGTCCCTCTGCTGTGACACTCACAACCCAATCTGTGCCCTCTGCAGGTCCCTCTGCTGTGACACTCACAACCCGATCTGTGCCTCTGCAGATCCCTCTGCTGTGACACTCACAACCCGATCTGTGCCTCTGCAGGTCCCTCTACTGTGACACTCACAACCCGATCTGTGCCTCTGCAGGTCCCTCTGCTGTGACACTCACAACCCGATCTGTGCCCTCTGCAGGTCCCTCTGCTGTGACACTCACAACTCGATCTGTGCCCTCTGCAGGTACCTCTGCTGTGACACTCACAACCCGATCTGTGCCCTCTGCAGGTACCTCTGCTGTGACACTCAGATGGAGCTTCGGGAGTGGTTCGCCACCTTCCTCTCTGTGCAGGTACCAGCTGCAGGGGGCTTCTCCAGAGGCTCCACCATGGAGCGTGGGGACAGCAGCAGAGAAATGGTGGCATAGGAATGAGGTCTCTGGCACAGGGATATTCACCTGGAGTGGAGTGGCTTCCAGGAAGAGGAAACAGCATACCCAAAGACCTCGGTGTCAGAAAGAAAAGGAAGGCTGCTATGAAAGACAGGGTTTGATTTGGGGCTCAGGGTTCCACAGGGTTAGAGTCCATGATCATCATGGTAGGGAGCGTGGCAGCAGTCAGGCGGCCATGGTGCTGGAGGAGTAGCTGAGACCTTCTACCTCATCCATAAACAGGAAGGAGGGAGGGAGGGAAAGAGAAGAGAGAGAGAGGAAGGGAGAGAGAGGGAGGGAGGGAGGGAGGGAGGAAGGGAGGGAGGGATGAGAGAAGAAGGAGAGAGGGAGAGAAAGAGGGGAGAGGGAGAGAGTGGGAGGGAGGGAGAGGAGAGAGAGAGGGAGGGGGAGGGAGAGAAGGAGTGAGAGGAAAGAGAGGGAAGAAGAGAGAGAGGGAGGGATGGGGAGAGAGGAGGGAGGGAGAGAGGGAGGAATGGGGAGAGGAGGGAGAGAAAGAGGGGGGAGAAGGAGAGAGAGGGAGGGATGAAGAGAAGGAGAGAGAAAGGGAGGGAGGGAGAGGAGAGATAGAGAAGATAGGGGAAGGGAGAGAGAGGGAGGGATGGGGAGAGGAGGGAGAGAGAGGGAGGGAGAGGAGAGAGAAAGAGGGAGGGAAGGAGAGAGGGAGGGAGAGAAGAGAAAGAGAAAGAGAGGAAGGGAGAGAAGGAGAGAGAGAGAGGAGAGAGAACTGGAAATGACCAGAGCTTTTGAAACTTAAAAGACTCATGCCCCAGTGCCACACCTCCTCCAACAAGGCCACACCTCCTAATCCTTCCTAAACAGTTCCACCAAGTATTCAAACATATGAGCCTATGTGTGTCATTCCCATTCAAGCCATCACATTCACCACTTGCAAGGGGAGAAGCCATCAGTGCTGGAGGTTGGCCCTGATTGTAAGAACCTTGAGACCATGGTCACGTGACTGAACTAGACCTTGAGTTTCAAGTGAGTCTGAGCAGCACATAGGACTGAGCCTTAAGGGGCTCTCTCAGCTCCCTCAGCACCAGTGTACAGGGAACAGAGCCTGAAGGGCCACACCCGCAGAGAAGTCACGCCAGAGGCTGGTTAGACATGAAACACATGAGTTAGAACAGATGTTCAGCAGAGTTCAGAACTGTGTAGGGAGAAGGAAGTCAAAACTCCCAGGGCTGGGCTCTGTTCCTGCTGCTGTTACATCCTTCTAAAGCTGCCGAGCTTCCTGGTGGTCAATGATGAGATGAAAACAGGGTGCATTCTGTAGTTCTTGGTTGCCGGGAAGAGGAGGCACAGCACCTTTCGTTTTCTTGATGCTGCGTTCTTAGGGAGGTTTGTGGATCTTGAGTAATCTAGCTGGCTGGGTTGTGCTGGGCTATGGTCGTCTGCGGAACAGCTGCTTCTCATATCAGCCTCCATCAAAGCCGAAGGCGTCAGCTCAGATCCTAGCTGGAGGCTTTTCTGAGAAGGGGTGGGTGGAACTTGAGCCTGCAAGCTGAGCTGTGGCCTAGACCCTAGCACTCCTTTCCTGGTCGTTCCCTAGCACGATGGCCTGGTGTGGCCCTCCGAGCCCTCTCGAGTGTCCCGGGCAGTGCCTGAGGTCCGGATGGGCAGTGTATCACTGATCCCTCTACGAGGCAGTGAAAATGAAATGCGCCGGAGTGTGGCAGCCTTCACTGCCGACCCCCTTTCCGTAAGTGTCTCTGGTCCCTGTGGGCAAGGCTGGGTGGGACCTGGCTGGATGCCTGCCTGCACTTCACTGATTTCTCTGAAAGCCTGTCTAGTCCCTTCCCTAGGTTTCTGGGGCCCCTTTTGCCTAGCCTTGGGAACCCCAGCTGCTGATATTTCGGCATCCACTCCATTGCTGGCTGCTCCTTTTTTACTTTCACAAAGCACTTATAGGATCTGGGCTTCTGTGCTCCCTACAGCTCCTCCGCCATGTCTGAGCACAGGAGTCGTTCTGACTCTGGGACACCATCACCGCCATCGGGAAGCTTTCCTGTTCAGACGCCCTCGTGCTCTGCGTGTTTGGTGTGAGCCAACAGAACACACGGGGAAGCCATACCCACATCCCACATCCTGACTGCAGCACAGGCTCCTTGGCTGGGCAGAAATGGGCTGCCGGTGGGGATCTCCCAGGGGGGACCCTTCCTTTTTCTCCAGGCAAGCAATGCTCTTGACCTGGCTTGCTTACCCAGGGTCACGCTCCTTGAATCCATGGGATTAGAAAGATAGACAGAAATCAGGAGCTGTGTGGGAGAAGGGTTTGGGGCCCCTCTGGGAGGGAGCCCCGCTGGGAGGGAGCCCACCCCTTCTCACAGGCTCCCGAATGGAAAAGGTGACACCCTGAACTTACTCCTGGGGGGGGTCTACAAGGGAGCTCGTGGGAAGCTTCTACAGGGTGGCATCTGGACTTGGGGAGGTCAGCCCTCTTCTGGTGTGTGCGGGGAGGCCCAGGCTGTGGCTGTCTGCTATCCCCTCCCCACTTTGGATACTTTTTGATAATATAAATATATCTGTATATTTTACCCTATGGTGCTGAGGACTGTGATGGTTTGTGGGGACTGGTGTCCTAGGCTAAGGGCACAGTTGGTGGTGAAGCCCAGAGGTGAATGCTGGGGCTTTAAAGCCAGGAGCCTGAGTCTACCCTCTGCATGTTTACTGAGCTGTTTACCCTCTACTGTCCTGGCAGAGGCCTGGCCTGGCCTGGCTGTGTACCTACTGTGCCACTGTACAGCCACGCTATGGAATTTCTGATTCAGGACAAGGCAGACCCCAGCTAGTCTGAGCCCCGGTCCCTGCAGCCATCTGAGCTGGGGCCTAGATCTGTGTTAGTGACCTGGCACAGCTACTCAGAGCCCCTGCTGGAGACACGAGGCCACAGTGCACGCCCCAAGCTTTGGAGGACTGTGAAGGGGGCTTCACCCTGGGCACCATTCACGTTGCTTCCAGAGTGGAGCCTGCCTCTCACATCACAGGGCATCGCCTTCCGAGGGAAGTGCTGACCTACAGAGGTCGCCAGCTACTCAAAAGACAGACTGGAGACTTCTGGGAAAGTGCCAAGCATTCTGCCTTCTTTGGAGTTTCATTACCACCCTATCTCAAAGGCCTAGTGAGCAGACTTGCTGGTGTCCTGTCCCTAGCCTCGAAAGGGGCAGAGCAGAGCCCTGGATGTACCCCATTTCTCAGGAAGGGGTGGGGTGTTTGCCGGGAGACAGCACACGATCCTTGAGCTCTACTAACCTGTTGCACAAGCTAAGGTCCCCATCACTTTGTCTTATCTTCAGGGAGCTTCTCCAAGCCAAATTATCATGTCCTCCAGGCAGGACATGGCTAGAAGGCTTATGCACCCAAGAGCTGCTTAGTGTTCCTCCCTGAACTTGATCTACTGTCCACCAACCCCAGAGACCCGGGAAGAAGGTGCAACTAGAGGTGCCCTCTGCTGGGCTGGCACTGTCATTACTCTGGTTTAGGGATTAGCTAGAGGGGAGCTGTCTTTGGCCACTAGGGGGCAGTCATGGACCATTCATAGTTGCAAATTTTGAGCAGGGTCTGTGTAACACCTCCTAACCCTCCCTACACCTGCACCACTTCCTCCCTCCCTCCCCTCCCTCCCTTCCCAGTGATATTCCTGGATCTGGCTTTGTTCTGCTGCCAGCTGGACCACTCAGCCCTGCCTCTGGCCAGCAACTAGTGATGTGGTGTAAGACAGCGCAGTAGAGGTGCTTTGCTTTGTTCTCCTGGGCTGTAGGACATGAGAGGAGCCCTTCGCCCCATGACTACTGAGTGCATACCTAAGCCTGAGCCTCTGCTCTCTGCTTTCCCTGGCTGACATTAGAGTCTTCGCAGCTTTCCTCATGTTCTCAGCCTGTTCTCCCCTCTTGTGAGCACCCGAGAAGAAGACACTGTAAAGTGCTTTCCCTTGGCGTGAGGTCACATCCCTGCAGGATTGAGACTCAACCTTTGTGAAAAATACCTGTGACTGCAGTGTTGGGGGGTCAGGGCAGAAGGCTCTATTGTCTCAAGGATTCCTAAAACTGGAGCCAGTGCCAGAAGGGAGGGGTACACGTGGAACTTTAGGTTGCTTGGATGGGGGGAGCCTAGAGTTAGCCTGGAGGGAGCCTGGAGGGAGCCTGGAGGAGTGTGGTTGGGGGTGGGATTGGATGTTGGGGAGGAGAACAGGGAGGGAACTCTGAGAGAGAAGGCTGCAGTAGGGCACAGCCTGGGCACCGAGGCATTGCTGGTGGAGTGTTGGGGGAAAGTGGGCAGGGGAGGATATGGGGCAGAAGAGGACTGGGGTCTCTGCCTTTCTCTCTTCTGGCTCCTTCAGTTCAACCCTCCCACTCTGCATGATATCCAGCCATGAGGACCAAGGAACCTTTGGCTCCAGGGAGCTCTGGCCACACAGGCTGTAGTGAGACAGGTGGGGGAAAAGCTGGACCCCGCCACCACCGTGCTAACCCTGGGGCTGGAGGGGGCACGGAACCTTTTCCCTACCCCCTTGCTCTTATTGCTGCCTGCCCACAGTTCAGTTTTGGAAAGCATGGGCGGGTAGGCAGGTGTCCTTTATAGTCCTCGTGGCTTTGACAGTTGCTTAGATCTGTGATGGGCTGTGCTGTCGCTGTCCTTTGGAGCTAAGCTGCATCCTGATAGCCTCCTGGGAACACTGACTGAGCAGGCGCAGGTAAGTGTGACGTGCCAGCAGTGTCCCTTGCTAGTCTTCCTAGATATATCTGCAGTGATATCTTTGTGACATCCAGTAGAAGAGCTTGAGAGGTTCAGTCAGCACTTATTGGCTACTTCCTGTGTTCAGCTCTCACTCACCAAGCACTTGTTGAATACCCACTGTGTGCAGAGCTTTGCCGCACACATGCACACGTTGGGGCAGATGAGAAAGTGGTGTGGGGGAGGAGGAAACCCTGAGAAGAGAGAATGCTGCTCAGAGGGACTCATGAAGGGCTCAAGCCCCAGAAGACAGGAGGGTGGTGGGTGTTGAGGAGAGGCCTATGCCAGAGAGGGAATGGCTTTGAGCACAGACAGAGGCAGATGGCCTGCAGTAAGGACCTGTTGTAGCTGGATCATAGCACCCATGCAACCCCAGGGCCTCACACCCTCAGCACCAGACACCCTAAGGCCTCCCGTCCACACCCTAAGGCCTCCCATCCACACCCTAAGGCCTCCCGTCCACACCCTAGCTGTCAGGCCTTAGCTCTAATGGCTACCCAGGAGACACGACTACATCCCTGTCTAATGGGCCCTTTAGGATCTTGTCCCTACCAGAAAACAGCATCTTTTCTACCACTTAAGTACTTAGTGACCTGAATGACCCAGATCCTACTCTTGGACTGTGTGACTGTTTCTGTCTCGCACATGCACGCACTCGAGTACCCACGCCCGCACAGAGCTGGTCGGAATCTCCCTGCCTCTCCTGTCAGGGAATGCCTTTGGATTCTTCTTCCCAGTGTCCATGGTCTATGAAAACACGGGGAGGATTTGTACCCAGCTAACCAACCAGGGCACTGGTCTCTTGAAGAGCTCACTGGCCCTGGCATGTGCCCTCCTCTATACTACTTTCAGCCTGTGGAAATTTCCACACTTTCTCTGCCCTGGTTACAGCTCCTACTGCTGTATTTATCACCCTGGAGACACAGTGACACAGGCCACAGGCACACACTCATGCTCCGCACACACGTGCCTGCACACCTCAGCTTGCACTGCCATAACTCAGCACGCGCGCACGCGCGCGCGCGCGCGCGCACACACAGAGCACGTGGAGGAGGAACACCCACACACAAAGAGCTCTCTAGGAAAATTGTTCTCCCTCCTGCTGCTGCTCCTCCCCCACCTCCTCCTCCTCTGTTCTGTCCGCCCACCCCCACCCACGGACCAAAGAGCTGGGACTAAGGACTGTACCTCCCACTCCTTATCAGCTGGGAGGCACTCTGCCTGGTGACTTGAGTGTGCCCTCCCTCTCGCCATTCCACCCTCCCCTCCCCCTCTGCCACTCCCCTGTAATCTTGCCTGTCTTCTCTGCATAAGTCCCCTCTTTGTCACTCTTTTGACTCTGAAGTGGAAACTGTCATTCTCCTCTGCTTTGTCTCCCAGAGGTTCAAGTTGAGGAACCCCAAGGATCCAGGCAGAGGGATAGACTAGGAGGGGGTGCCAGGAACCCGCATCTCCTCAGCTCCTGTCACCTTCAGCCCTCCTCTTGATGAGGGGAGGGCTGTGTGCCTGGCACCATGGAGACCAGTGAGCGTCATGGCAACACAGTCTGGGTGGGCACAGCCTTCCTCCTCCGGGGTTTGTGTGTGTAGGAGGAACCCCATAGGCCTGATGGCTGTGGGCCTTGTGCTGGTGCCCTGTGCTGGTCACCACGTCTGCCTGCAGCCTGTTCTAGCCCTACTTCTCCTTGACTCGCTGCACTGCGGGCTGCAGGACGCAAAGGCTCTGATGCTCCCTGGACACTGCAGGGAAGATAACTGCAAACCCTAGCAGTGCTCAGGGCCTTGCCTAGGGTCCCACAGACTTCATGGTTGGCCATCCATGTCACTTTACCTAGGGCAGAGAAGTCAGCTCAATGTAAGTTTGGACTACCTGTGAAACCGCCAACCAGCCCTTCCCCTTGCCAGTGAGGATACGGAATGCCTGCTGTGCCAAGGTTCCTGTGTTCTCTCACTTCACCCTTGGGAGACCCAGGGTGGTCAGAGAGTGGCCTAGCAAGGACAGACAGGCTTGGGACAACCCGTCCTGGCAGGTGCCCTTTCCTCATTTGTGTCTTCCTTGCTGAAGTCGAGTCCCCGGTGGGTTCTGCAGCTTTGTTAGAATCTGGCCTTAGGGTGTCTAGAAACCTGAGAGCTAGTTTTGGGGGGTGGGGTGGGGTAGACCCTTCTTTAAGTGCCTAGAGGTAAGGAAGACCTTGCCACCCGTGCACAGTGGTTGCTTTCCGGTCCTGTAAAGAATTGTCTCTGCCATAGATTAGAGTGCACAGAGTCCAGGAGGAGACCCCTGCCTTGCAACCCAGACTTGACTTTGTCTCCTGGCCTCTGTGCAGTCACGTTGCAGCTGCCTTCCTCCTGGCTTACGTAATCACTCAAATATAACAGCTGCCTTTATCCCACTGAGTCACGCCCCCTCCCTCCCTCCTCAGGTGTGGGGAGCTGCACAGAAGAGGTAAAGCAGGACTGAGTGGGAGGCCGGGGACTCCGGGAAAGGGGGGTCCTGGTGTGCCAGATTGGAGGGAGATGAGGACAGCAAAACCTTTCTTAGAAGAGGAACTCGGGGATTGCCTCTGCTCTGACCCATCCTAGTAAAGTGCTGCATTCTTGTCGTGGGGAGGGGGGTCCAAGTGCTAAACTCTATCCATGGCCTCCTTTGCTGAGCCTCCATCCTTACCAGAGGAGAGGCAGAGAGTATGAAGAGGAGAAAGTAACTTGGGACACAATGGCCAGGAGTCTCTGATCTGTGGTCCAGCTCTATCTACTCTTTACATCCTTTGATCCTGGATCTGGCCCTGGCCTGTTTGCCCATCTGTGTAGTGAGGAGTCGGACCTTCTGGCCCTGGCCTCTTATGCTCTGATATCAGCGTCTAGTAGAGGTACCCAAGGGTCCAGCTGTACTCCAGGTTGGCCTCCCTCATCTGCCTCAGTCTTCCTCTGAGCCACATCTGCTTAGCTGTACCCATTGCACTGGGTAGGAAGCAGGGCTACTGGATTCTGGGTTGAAAGACACAGTACTAGCCTTTGGCTCTCCCCTGACTTGATATCTGTCCCAGTGCTTCATCCCCAGTGGTAACTGGAGATTACTACCCCCTCCTAAGGTCACCAGCCTTGCCCCTCAGAGGAAGCTGACCCATGACTCCTCATCTGGACCGACAAAGCCACCTTCCTGAGATGGTGAAGAAGTTGCTCCACCCTAAAGCTGTTTTAGAGACCATAGTGGCTTTCCATGTCCTTGTCAAAGCAAAGGCTTTGTCTCTGGTGGTGTGATGAGGTCCCTGCTCAGTGACCTGTCCCTGGCACCAAGAGTACATGCCAGGCCTTTCACGGTAGCATCGTTCTGGGCATCAAACCTACAGGAGGCAGCTTCCTGGCCACAGGGGGAAGGGCACTGTGAGATGACTCTGAGCTACCAATTCATCTCTCCCCTGTCCCATGGGTGCTTGTTACCAAGACCCAGGGTGGATTGGACCCCCACTCTATATCCTTGTCCCCAGGCAGAGTCATGCAGTGTGTCCCAGACCCCTGTGACATCAATGGCCTGGCAGTTACTCCCCATCCCCAGTGGATGGCACAGTGTATTGCAGCATCAGCCTGCCCCAGGGAATAGGGGACATCAGCCTGCCCCAGCTCCTTACTAGACTCACTGCAACATGATCCTGGACCGAACTTGGCTCTGATTAGCACTAACCCTTTCCATCTTTGGTCTCTCTCTGGACTTCTCCATCAGCATTCTACCCTTGCACCCTTGGGTTGGGCTGGGAGTCAAGGCATATCCTCCAAGAAAGGAGGATTCAGCAGATGAAATGAGAAGAACCCAGACAGGAGGGGGTAGGGCAAATGCAAGGTGTGGAGGAAGAGCCAAAAGCAGATTAGCTTCAGGCCCAGAATCCCAAGGGTGCTGGGTTGGGTGTGTGCTGAGATGGCACAGGAAGGGTGGCACAGGATTTGGCGTGGTCATTAAAAAAAAGAAGGGAATTCAGTCAGTATTATGGAGGATAAACATTGTATAAAAAAATGAACAGAGGGGACTGGAAAGTGATAGAGATTCCCCCACACACACACCTGTAGCAGAAGAGGATAAAGAGAGATCATTCTGGGCCAGACTGAGGACCCTGAGCCAGGGTTGGAGGAGTTGGGGGTGAAGGAGGGTTTTGAGGGAGCACAGTGTGGCCGCATATGTCAGGAAACTACCACTAAGTGCAGCATGGATGTGGAATACAGAGGTTGAACTGGGACTGGGGTTTGGGGAGAGGCCAGGATAAAGGGGAGGAGTCAGGGACGTGTGAATAAGTATGGATGTAAGAATCCAGTGACTTCTGTGGATGGGGGTTGCAGGGAACTGAGGGGAGGAGAGAGGTCAAGCTGTAAAGTTTTGTCTAGGGATTGGAAATTTTGCTGGTACATCACACACAATCATCAGTCAAGTTGGTTCTTCACTATTTGGGTTTCGGGTCAATGGGATATTCCTGGAGGAGATGCTTGGAGACATACTATACTGGCCTTTGGCACCCCAGAAGAGGGCTAGATGAGTTGGTGTGTGTTGGGAGGATCTCTGCTCAGTGGGACAAAGAAAATGGGGAATTTTGTTAGGAGCATCCGCATTGTGGAGGCAAAGATGGGATGTGCTCCTGGAGGGAGACAGGCGGGGCCGTCTGGAAGGTAGGAGGGAAACAGCAGCGCAAGGAGGAGGCACAGGCTGGCGCTGAAACGTCGTGGTCTTGGGCAAAGAAGATAGCTGGAACCCAGCATCCTGCAGTCCTCCGGAGGCAAAGAGTGGCAGCGTGGAGGCCGATCTCAGAAAGACACTCTCTCATCACTTTCGGCAGCCACCCTCATTTCCATAAGCATCCTTCCTACTCCCACTTGCTTCTACCGCGACCCAGTTAGAAAACACACACACACACACACACACACACACAAACACAAAAACAAAACGATGACTGCTGACTCTCTCATGTGGAGGGCAAGGGTCTCAGAACGAGGCAGGCTTGGCTCAGTATCCTGAAGAGCGTCCTTGGGCGGGGTCTTGGGTGGGCGGGGTCTGCAGCCCGGCGGCGGAAGATCTAAGCGATTGAGGGGCAGGAAGTGATGAGGAGAGTCTTGGATTCAATCCCTTACCCCTTTCCGCACCTCCGCATCCAGATACTGTCCTAGGGGAGTCCCTGTCCCGGCATGTGGGACTTAGTACATTTTGGGTTCCATCCATTCAACTTCTTCGTCCATGAGGAAGGCAACTGTTTACTGAGAAATTAGAGTTGTTCCCCCCAATTTTACAGTTCTTTATGTTTTGAATCTGTGACCTTGTCTTTCATGTGAGGAAATGAAATTGGAATTCAAAGAGGTGAAATGGCTCCCTTAGGCGTGTGGCAGAGCTGGAATTCAAATCCCATCTGAGCCCTGGAGCCCACTTCATCTTCATTGTTCTGGACCTTGCCCCTGTTCCTGCAGATCCTGCTACAGGGAACTGTAAGGTGTGGGCTGGCATTTGGATAAGGAGCAGAGCACCCTCCCTTGTTCCCAGGAGATTTCTGAGCAGGCAGCCGCCACTACCGTTTCCAGGTGGGAGAGCAGAGAGGGGGCCAGTCAAGACTTCGCACCCACACCCAGGAGGCACCCTCATTTGAACTCTTCTGTCCCAGGTCCACTGACCAGCCCCTCAGGTCTGTGAGCAGATTCTGGGTCCGAGGGAGAGCTGTGAGAGACAGCCATGGTCCAGGACCTTGGGGAGCACCTCAGCTCACAGGCCTGGCGCAGGGAGGTGCCAGGCTAAGTAAGACACCAGTTCCTGAACTGGCTCAGTTATCTTAGAACCAGCCTGACCCTTGTTCCCTCTGAGAGAGAGGCATTTTTCCCGGGACTCTCCGTGATTTTTCAGGTCCATCTTTGGGGTTCTAGAAGGGAAGCAAAGGCTGGCATGTCTGAGGCTATGGGCCTACTGTGTCTAGAATACCCTGCTTGGATAGGCTGCCTGCACAAACTGGCGCATTCCTGTTCATCACGCGCCCTTCAGTTTGTGTCAGGTTTCCATCAAGTCTCAGGGGCTTCTCTGCTTGGAGCTTTGTGTGTGTGTGTGTGTGTGTGTGTGTGTGTGTGTGTGTGTGTGTCTGTGGGGGCGGGGGTGGCACTCTCTCCATGACTTGGAGAGATGAGGTCACCCGTGAGACTCACCATAGCATCTCCTTGGATTAGCTCTCCCTTCTGCCTTTAAAGACACAACTAAGAACCTCCACTAGAAACGTTGCCAACTTCCTGCTTGGGTCAGGGTGGGCAGGGGGCAAGAAACAGTTCGAGTCGTAGCTGATGGGGCTGACTAATGGTAGGTGTTTGCAAACGTATGAATAAATCAATGGTGGAGTCAGAACTCCATTTCCTTACCCTCACTGTCTCCCACCCACTACCATGCCTGTTCCATGGTGTGGCACTTTCTCTCCCACGCACAATAATTGTCTACTGAGACAACGGCCTACCTGCTCCTTTGCTCAGTGCTCCCGTTCTGTTAGCTTTGTCCTGGAGAGTCCTCCATGAGGACAGGATATGGATGCAGTAGATCTCCCTCATGCCTAGAACCTGTGGCCACCGAAGGTGGGGGAGGGGCACCTGGGTACCCACAACTCCTCGTAGTTCAGGCATCAGCTCTCACGGTGGCCCTGGGAAGTAGTCACCAAAGGTAGGCTCTGTGACAAGGCCGAGTCTGCTATGTGACAGACAGCTCGCACTGGTATGCGCCCTAGGACACGACACAAAGACAGCCAGAGTGCCTAGAAGGGATGACAGCTAGTTCTGCAAGAGGCTCTGCTGTCCCAGATTCTGAGGATAACGGTGTGTGTGTTCCCACTCTGAGGGACTTTGTGGTGGGGCCTTCGAGAGTCTGGGTTGTGTCCTCCTGTCCCTGGGGTCCCCAGCCCCATCTTGGTTCTTGTAGCTGTGTTTCTGCATCCTTTCTGGTCTCCGTATTTCCATCTTTATCTCTCTGGGATGCAGCTGTCTCTCTCCTCAGATGTTTCTCTCTGTGTCTGTGTGTCTCTCAGTCTCTCCCTCTGTGTGTCTTTTCCCTCCTCCCTCCTCTCCCTCTCTGTCTGGGCCTCTCTCTGTTCCTCCCCCACGCTCCCTCCCCCTTCTGCACTATCAGACTCGCTCTAACCTCCTCCCAGAGCCAGCCTAGCAGCAGAGGCAGCCTAGCAGCAGAGGCAGTAGCAGCCGGAGAGGCAGGCGGAGCAGCCCAGGCAGCGGAGCTGGATTGTGTGTTGAGTACAGGCAGAGTCAAGAACCAGCCATTGCTCTTGGTTCCTATGTCTGCTGGGAGTGCCCCAGCCAGAACTCCGGGCAGTGGGGGCAGGGGGGACAGGGCGAGGTGCCACCTTAGTCTGGCTGGGGAGGCAGATGATGAGGAGTGATGGGGCAGGCATGCGGCCACTCCATCCTCTGCAGGAGCCAGCAGTACCCGGCAGCGCGACCGGCTGAGCCGTGAGTACTAGCAAGGGGGCTTGGGGGCTGGATAAGCAGCAGCGAACGATACCACGGACATGGGGAGTCCCTCTAGGAATTGGGGTTGACATGGAGCTCAGCCACATGGGAGGTTCAATCCTGCTGGGGATGGCAACCTAGTCAGGGGGTCTCTGTGTAGAGGAGTGATGCCTGGCATCCATCCAGGAGGTGATGAAGCTGGGGTCCTGAAGAAGGGCTCCTGGCTGGGGGATGGGTGGAGAGAAGCCTGAACTATCTTTAGGGTGGGGTGAGGAGTTTGGCCAAGGAGTTTCTAGGAGCTCTGGTGGCTGAGCGGGGCTTCAGCACCATGGAGAAGAACCATCTTTGCCAGGACTGTGTGTAGAGGGGTCTAGGGTGTGCGTATGGGAGAGAATAAGGATATATATATAAGTAAGAGTGATCCTAGAACAAAAGAGCATCAGGGCAATACATTCCATAGAACCCGGAATTAAAGGTTTGGGACATTACTTTATGCAACTTTCACCTCAAAGCCTCTGTCCCAGGATAGTGTAGCGAGAACCTCAAAGCTCCCGCTTTGTTCAGGAGCTGCATGAATGAATGAAGAAGTCACTGTGAGAAGTTCCAAGGTGGCAAGCAGGTGCTGGTGGTGGAGTGGTGCTGGTGTGTGTGTGTGTGTGTGTGCGCGCGCACACACACACACACACACACACACACACGCACATGCACACGTACATGTATGCACACACCTGTGGAATATAAGGGGCATCCTGGGTGTGGAGGTCTTGAGGGTTCTGGGGTCCCTGGGTTGGATGTGAAGCAGCCTGTGTGGCGTTGTGTGGCTGTGGTAGGGTACTGCCTGTGTCTGAGTGAGAGCTGGCTGCCTCAGCAGGAGGAGGTACGCAGGTCAGGTCATTTGCATACTGCCCTGCATGCTAATGTGTGTGCTCTGTCACAGTATGCATGCATGTTGCTTGCTTGCTTGGGTGTGCACTCACTGTTGTGTGTTATTAGTGCTTGAATAACTGCTCTTTATGTGTGTGTGTGTAGGTGGATCTGTGTGTTCACCTAAAGTGTTCTGGTGTGGGTGTGCGATCACGGAACTGGTGTGAGAATATGTGTACCTCTTGGTCTTTGTGTAACCGGTGTCCATGTGTGTGCCTATTGGTGCCCATTTGTGTGTGGGGGTTTCTTTTCTTTCATGGTTGAATACACAGTTGGGACACTTTGGCCTGCCCAGGGAGGGAGGAGGTGGCTGAATGTGTGACCACCTCTGTGAGCCCAGGACAATTCATTCTATACCCTGTGGAGAGATGCAGAAAAGAAATAGGCAATAATGGTCCTGTCCTCTGGGGCCCCCTAAGCTGCACAGACACAAAATAGCTCGAGAATAACGAACCAATAAAGAGCAGCACAAGCTAACAGGTGGTGCATCCTGGGAATGGTTTAAGCCAAAGCCGAGAGGTGGCATTGAGCAAAAGAACAGGGAGGAAGCTGTAGAGATATGCTGTGGAGACATAGCTGCAGCCTGGGCAGGAGCCACAGCTTGCAGAACTTCCAACTCCAGATCCCCTGGGCTTTGTACAGAGGTCCCAAGGGAACCTTGAAGAGTTTTCTGCGAGGGAGGGACATGAATATTTGGGCAGAGGAAGGATGGGATTATGTTTGTGTTAGAGACCTGCTTCAGTCGCACTGGCTGGGTTGTTCAGAGAACTGGGCCCAGAAAAGGAGAGCAGGGGCCAGGTCAGTTCAAGGAGTAAGGAGGTCTGGGACCAAGCTGGACAAGTCAGCTAAGGGGGCAGATAGAGTAGAACTTTCTGCAGTGTATCTTCAGGCAG
>NC_034590.1:72303340-72316607 GCF_900095145.1 Mus pahari
AGAGAGAGAGAGAGAGAGAGAGAAGAGAAGAGAAGAGAAGAGAAGAGAAGAGAAGAGAAGAGAAGAGAAGAGAAGAGAAGAGAAGAGAAGAGAAGAGAGATCCTAGCTGAGGTGTATAGTGGCAGAATTACCTTTTGCTACCCTCCCCTGACTGCCAGACTAGAGCTGGGCCTTATGCCTTATCTTCAGCCTGGTCCTCAGCAACCTGGCCGTCTTCTCCTTTGGGCTCCTGGGTTGCTCTGGGTCAGCTCACTGGACATTGCCCATGTTCCCTCCGGCTCCAATCCCAGCTCCCCCTACCCACCACGCAGCTCCTGCCACTTTTCCTGCTTCCCACTCCAGCTCTTGTCCCCAGAGACTGCTGATGGCTTGTCTGGGATCTAGCCAAATGGTGATGGCGGGCGGGGGGGGGGATGTACTCCCATCAGTACCCCTCTCCATCTTAATGGACTGGAGTCTCACTCTCAGCTATACTGCTGCCAGCACTGCATTTCTCTCTGCCTTCTGCTGCCAGGGCCTTTAAAATATAACCCCTCTGCCTGGCTCCTTCACTTAATCATTCATTACTTCATTCATTTGTTCATCAACAGGGCCTCCCTAGAGCCTGCTTGGTACCCATGACTCGGTCATTAGAGGCACTAACGCAGTCTTCACACTCAAAGCATGCTCAGTATGAAAGAGACAGGGATGGAAACTGATACCATACAGTGTCACAGGGCTGTATGGAAAAGACTCTGAAGAAGGAATGTTTGCCTGGGCCCCAAAGGACGCTCCTAGGCAAGGAGCAGCAGAACAACATGTAAAGATAGGAAGGTATGGACATTTCAGTGTAGCCAAGGTACAGAAAGGACCCAGGCCAGGAGCCAGAAAGGGAATGGAAAGAGACAGAGCCAAAGGGCCCAGCATTGATAGGGTCTCCAATGTCACCCTCAGGAGTGTGGCCCTTTCTCAGGAAGCAGAGATGGGTAAAGATTTTTGGATAGATTGCCTCTGCTAGGAAGCCCTCGTAGACTGTCTTTTCTCTCTAACCCCGTAACCCACCCTGCAGTTTTGATCCCTCATCGGTCAGGGTTGATAATGTGGCTCAAACACACCCCTGTGATGTCGCCTGCATATGCCCACACAGCCAAGGAGTTCCTCAATGGCTGCCTCATCTTCCCACCCTACTCTACAAGGTTTCTTCTCCAAATCTTGGATGTCAGAGCCATCCCGTGGCAGTTGCTCCTTTCCTCTATGGTGTGCTGGCTGCCCTGTCCAGCTCCCGACTCGCACACTCCAAAGTCACTCATCCCTTCTGCTTGGATAGCCCTATTCCTTTAAAGCATCCCCAAGTAATTGGTTTGGCTTTATGTCCTTTCTCCATGCCAGGTCATTGTCCTTATCCTAAGCTGTTGCATTCAGGGGTATAAATGGTCCAGGAGGGTCAGCATCCCAGGCAGAGTGAGGGACATGAACAGCTTCTAGTGAAAATACATACTGAGCTGAGTGGGGGTGGGGCGGGGCGGGGGCGGGGCGGGGCTGACTCTTCTTTAGAAACCATGATACAGAAGCAAGCATGACCTGAAGGGGAAATGAAGATAGATTATAAGAAGAACTTTCCACCACCATAGAAGAGCTGTGGAATCTGCTGACTGGGTGACTGGGCTGGTGGAGGAGAAAGTGTCTCAGGATGGGACAGAGTTGGAGGCAAGTCTATTCATCCTTGATCCTCCTGCAGGTAACCAACAGCAGCCAGAGATAGGGAGATGGGATTCAGTGATGGAGGGTCATTCATTCATTCAGCAGCCTTCCCTGGCACTGCTGCCCAGCTGAGTATTGCGTTCCTAAAAGGACATGGATGGAGCCAGTGACAGCGATGGAGGAAGGAGCCATCTTCTTCTCTTGTGCCTGGGCCACTGGTGCAGCCTTCGAAGGAAGAGTCACTTCTAGCCAATTTGAGAGCACACAATGTACAAAGGCCAGGCAGGGCTGGCATAGCTTTGCTTAGGCCAGGATTAGCAGAGTTCAGCGTGGCCTAGGTTTGAAGTGTATGCTGGGAGGGAAGCACTAAAAAAGGAGCAAGGAATCAAGGCTAGACAACAGGTAGCACTTCCAGCCAAGAAGGTGTCTCTGACAGCTCGGACACGTGAACAGTCTTTTAAATGTGCAACAATTTTGGTTGCTTCTAGTGCCCCTGCTCAGGGCCTGCCAAAGGACACCATACTGGTTGAGAATGGTTCAGTGAAATAAGCAGAGACCCTGGAAATGAGGGCAAGGCAGTATTTGTAGAGTAGGAGTCCTTCCAGAAAGTATCATGCAAATGAATGCAAAACAATATTCAAATCAGCCCGTTGAGCTTGGCGGGTTAGGCACTGAGACAAGATGTCTCCTGCTTTAGTGCTGGCCTCCCGCTCCCTCTGCCCCAGGCCCAGGCAGCCGAGATGGCCTCATCTCCTGCTCCAAGTGCCCTGGCTTGTCTGACCCACAGACTATGGCTTCCAGGGTGGGGACCACGAGCTCCCTGTCAGTACCTCAATCCTCTTGGGATGTCGATATATTTAGTAACAGGGATCTTTTCACACGTTTATCTCTCATTGTTTAGCTGCCCGCTCCCTGGGAAAGGCCAGTTCCCTAGCGATGTGACCCACTTCTTGATGTCCCTGAAGTGATAGTCTCACTGCCCTTTTTGAGGCAGCTGGAGCTTGGTACAACAGAAAGAGTAGGTGTCCGACATCTGAGAGGACTTCCCACTAGTGTTGCTGAGGTGAATGGACTTCTGGGGTGTTCTTCCTGGTTCAGAAGAAGCTTTGAAGACAGGGTGGCATGGGGGGTGGGGGGGTGGTAAGGTGGCAAACAGGCATAGGTTCTTCCCAGAGCCACATGGTCTGGGAAAGTTGCTCCACTTCACTCTGAACAAAAACTGTGCAGTGGCAATAAGCCTTCGGTCCTCACAGGACAGTTGTGAAGAATCTGGAAGCACAGATCGTAGCGCTAGGAATTCGGTGAGTGCTCCTATAGAGGCTGGCTGCTGTCACTGTAGAACACCCACACTCACCTACACTTTTAGACCACGGCTAGGAGCCCAGAGAGCGTCGTCAGTGTGTGGGAAAGACAGGAGGTGGTGGATGTGGTGAGAGGCACAGATGCTCTGTGGGCAGAAGGAGGTGTCTGATGGACATAAGACCACCTTTCTAGGCTGCACCTGCCTGGTCTGAGACCAACCCCCAGAGGATACAGTGGAAGAAAGAGCTCACTGAGGAAGGGGTTAAACTCGTGGCCACACCCACAGCAGCTTGAGTCATTCTGGGAATTGTAGTTTGGTGTGAGTTAGCAGTAAGTGCACTTGGTCTAACCTCTTTCCAGTCAAATCTACACCCTGCAGCTGAGGCTGGTAGCTGAAAGATCCTGGTGGGGTAGGGGTTGGAGGCTGGGGAGCTCATAGATGAAGCAGCCTTGACCCTTTCTCTGCTCCCTGTCTGCTTGCTGTGTGCTTGGGTTTGGAGGTAGGAACAGGGATCAAAGGATTAAGTCATAATGAGAACTCTTGCACATGCACAGGGAAGTTTACAGCTGCCTGAGCCCGATTTCCACAGCTATGATCTTCTTTAATCCCCTCCACAAACCCAAGAGGCTGCTGTTTTCCGGATGAAAAAGCAGAGGATTCAAGAAGGGACTGGCATGCCCACTGGGATGAGTGGGGCCAGGCTTGGAGCACAGGGCACTCAGGCCCCCAGAGCTCCTGATAGTCTCATGAATTATTGGTCCAGATGGTGAAGCACTAGCATCGAAGAACAGGAAAGATATGGACGATTCAAGTTGGGGATGAGGCTTCTCAGTTGAGGAACAAGAGCTGCCTGGGACAACGAACGCAAGAGCTGCATTCTGTAGGATGTAAGGCCAAGGGGAGGGGGAGAGCTAGCCCAGGCCTAAAGACCCGATGTCAAGCTGAGAATTTGGATGTGGGGCTGTGATCTGCCAGAACTCCCAACCCGAGGGCTTGGAGTGATGTCACCATGGGGCTTTGGCATCGAAGCCTGGGGAGCACTGATTGACGTGGACAGACCAAGGGCTGTCTAAAGCTCAACTCCAGTCTTGGAGCACCCAACACTTGGGTTCCCTTCCTCTTCTTCCTTTTTGCTGCCCAGGCTGGGAATTGATACTATACAACAGAGCTGTGCTGTAATGTCACATAAGCCCAGCAGGGGTCGCTATACACTCCATTCCAGCCCCAATCTTGGATGTTAAGAGGACCAGGAGGGAAGAGTAAGCAAGGAGCTTAGATGGGGGAGAGAGGGTAACACATTGCTCCCCACCTCCTTTGAGCCCCATTACAAAGGCACACATGGTAGGGAGTGAGGACGGAGAACAGTTGGGACCTCAAATAGCAGGGACAGACATTGTTGGTGTTGGTGGTGGTGGTGGTGGTGGTGGTGTGTGTGTGTGTTTGTACCTTAGTGTGATCTTCCAGTCTTAGGTATGTTTATACTGGTCAGAGAGGGGGACAACGTGTGGACTTATATCTGTGAAAAAGTGTGTATACATTTGTATGTGTGTGCTTGTGTGTTCATTCTTATATCTGAATCTTGGTAGACGGTTGTGTATGCGAGCATGACTTGTATGCATGTGTGTGCACACGTGTACTGTGTCACACACATGTGTTCTAGTGACACTGTGGGTATCACTGTGGTTTGCAAGTGCATGTGTGTGAAGGGTCTCAGGCCTGTACTGCTGACACAGTGAGGCCTCACTGAGGTCTGGCCCCTCATCACCCTCCCTCTTGGGTCCTGAGGGTAGAGAGGGCTACAAGGCGTTGGAGCTTCAGCAGTGGACAGGCTGCTCAAGGACACGGGGTCTGAGTGCCCTCAGGGGACTCTGGAATCCTCTGCAGGCCATGAAGACCTTAAGGAAGGGTCTCATTGCCTTCATGTCCAGGTTGGGTGGCTGGACTCTTTGGCCATTGAGAGGCTAGATGTGGCTGGGGAGGGGAGATTGCATTCCACACCCTCCCCCCCAGGAGGATGACACCTTCATGACACCCAGAGGGCTTTAGGGCTCCCAGCCCAGTCCTCTTATACAGAAGCAACTATCAAATCGCAGAGAGGAACAGTGAAATCACCCAATGAGATCAGAGGAGGGGGGGGCCTTGGAGTGGGAGAAGGGTGTGTGTCTGGTCTGGAAGGCCTCTCCCACAGCCCCTTAGGCAGTTGGGGCACCCTGAGGAGATCCAAGTCTGTGCTGTGCCTCCTCCCACCTGGGTGTCTGCACTCCTCTTGGCCTTTGCCTTTGAAGTTTCTACCAGAGCTTCTGCAGGCCACGAGATGCCTTCTGGGGGCTTGTGAAGTCTGTCATTCCACAGAACCCAGGGACTCCTTGAGAGGAGTTTAGTGTGTGTGTGTGTGTGTGTGTGTGTGTGTGTGTGTGTGTGTGTGTTCCTTTTAGAGCCTCAACTGTGTCATTTTGAGCAGAGCCTTTATTTTAGGCTTCTCCTGTCCTGACATTGAAGGGTTCCCTACAATCTCTCCATGAGCTCTGGGGGCTGAGACAGTGCTGGGTTATGTCTGGGGAGACCCAGAAAGCCAGCTCCACCCCAGGGCAGGATACAGGACCGAGTGGGGGCTTCTTTAGGAAGAAGGCTCAGCTCCCTGCCCCCCCTGGGATAGGCTGTGTTCCACTCCTGCGACAGGAGGCTACACGTGGGCTCCACCTGCCAAGAATTTTGTTGCAAACTAAAGTTAACTTCAAGCTGTTGCTGCATGGAGGGGTCACAGGAAGCCATGTGGGGAAGCTGGGCTCTGCTGGGCTCCTTAGCAGCTGTGCTAGTTAGCGCAAGGATCGGAGGCTACTTGTCCTGACTGAAGGCTGAAACGGAGAAAGCCTTCCCTGGCACGAGAGAGAAATCTGCCCTCCTGAGCTCTGGAACTAGAAGCCCCAGTGCCTTCTACCTGGGCTCATTTGACCCCCATCATCCAGGGAGCGTCTTGGAACAGAGAGGGGGCAGTGTTGGGGGGTGTAACATAGGTCTGTCTGGACAGAACTGGGGTGGGAGAGGTGAGGAGCAGGCAGGAGTGTCAGTACCGTGTCAGAAAATTCAGAATTGCTTTAAAGCTCTGAGCGGCAGCCCCGGCAGAGAGAAGAAATGTTTTTGAAGTGTTTTTTTTTTCTTTATTTACTTTAAACATTTAGCGTATATGTGTTTTATTTTATTTTTGCCCCTTTGAGGCAAGGTCTCACTGTACCTCAGCTAGCCCGGAACTTACTATGCAGTCAGGATAGCCTTGGGCTCTTGGTCTCTTTGCCGCTCCCCCTGGAGTGCTGGGATTTCCAGCATGCAACACCACAGCCTGGAGAGGGAAGGGATGTCTCCAGGGTGTCCTCTATAAAATCTTTGACATTGCTTATTTAATCACCTAACAAGTCTTCAAGGAACCAGGACTGTTGTGTAGCGAACAACCCAAATGCCTCCCTGTAGGCTGTGCTGAGGCGGGGCTTCCTGTTAAGAGCCTAGATTGGCAGTGGGAAGGCCTGGGGCAAAAAGAACACTGGACCCGAGAGCCAGAGTCTAGGCCTTGAGAAGGGGCTGCCAGTGACAGTGTGGTCACCATAGGCGGACATAGGAGTAGGGTGCTGAGGGGCAAACACCCGAGCTCTCTCCCTTCCCACTCTCTGCTCTCCTGCAGCAGCGCCCCACCTACATCAGCAGAACTCATCTGGAAGTGGTGTGTGTGTGTGTGTGTGTGTGTGTGTGTGTGTGTAGTGTGTGTGTGTGTGTGTGTGTATGGTGTATATGTGTGTGTGTAGTGTGTATGGTATGTATGTGTGTGTGGTGTGCATGTGTGTGTGTGCTTGTGTTGTGTTGTGTGTTGTGTGTGTGTGCTTGTGCCTGTGTTGTGTTGTGTGGTGTGGTGTTCATGTTGCATGTGGTATGTGTGGTGTGGCATATGGGGTGTGTGTGTGTGTGTGTGTGTGTGTGTGTGTGTGTGTGTGATAAGTCAAGATGAAGCATCGGCTAGAGGCCAGCCTCCCAGCAGAAAGGATTGACCCTGAATCTGAAAGGACAAATGGATGATGGGAAGACAAAGTCCAGAGAGGGTGGAGGCTGGCCCACAGTCACACACCTGGATGATCCTCAGAGTTCATTCCAAAGCCAGGTCTAGCCCTCAAACACCTGCTCTCACATTGACTTTGCTCTGGTAGGTCCTTCCTGAGGCCCCCATGTGCACATACTGCACATACGTGGTGGCTGTCAGCCTGGGAATGCCTTCCTACCCTGCCTGTTGCTCCCCCTAGCTGCATCATCGGGTAGGGGGTGCTGTAAGGACTGTCCTTAGGATCCACTCACCAGAGGCTCCGCACTCTATGATGCCACCTACTCAGGCATTTCAGCCGTTCTTGATAATGCTCCGTATGCTCTGCCCGTGCTCATCACCCAACCCACGGAGACAGTCCTCGCCCTGCTGTGTTAAAAACAGGAGTGTCTGGATAAGAGTACTGGAGTGGCTTTCTAAGATGCCCCCCAGTGCTGCTGGAGTTGACCTACCTGAGCGACAGGGTGACAGGTACAGGGCTCTGGGGGGACAGGAGGAAGAGCCTGGGGATAGAGAGGCAGAGGAGAAATCTCAGCTCCCAGCAGGAAGTAGAGGAAGGCTTCTGTGGGGTCAGGTTACAGTTACTCTGGGCTTGAGTGGATTAAGTAGTCAGAAAAGGGATGCTGTGTGGACCCAGATGAGAGGTCAGAAGGCCCCCTGAGGGGTGGCTGAAGACTAAGTTGCCTTGATGGGTCAAAGGTGTCATGTCAGCTCTACCCAGGCTCACTGACCTGAGTTGTGGCCAGTTTTATTTGATGCTCCTGATCCTCCTGCAGGGACAACCCTCCCTTACCCAGGCTGTCTGCAGGGACAGCTCTCCCTGTCTCCTGCTGTCTGCAGGGACGGCCCTCCCTGCTTCATGCTGCCTCTGCTGTATACTCTTGGAATGCCCACCAGGGTTACCCATGGATCGCACTCCCCAACTCTCTCTCCCGGAGAGCAAAGCTGGGCCACTGCTCTTCATCTCCTCGCTATATTTGTGACCTCAGCAAGACCAAGTCCACACCAAGCTCTCTCTTGAAGAGCTTCGTCCTGGCTGAGGCATCCATCCTTACTGTTGTCCTGAGCCCTGGCTCTTGGCCCTCTTGGGAGATGAGTCAGTGAGGGTGGCTTCCTCATGATACTGAAGGGTTAGGGACCCAGCCACCTCATCTCTGCCACACACCAGCGGGAACCTTTTCAGCTTCCAAGGGGCCTTGAGCCTTGACTCATTATCAGGGATAATTAGCTACCTTCAGCCCCACTCAGTGTGTGGTGATCATTAGGTGCCACTGTGGGCAGCTGGGTCCTTTAGCTTGCTCTGGCTCCAGCTGCCTGACCTGATGACTTAGGTGTCATGGCCACAAACACACAGGGCACGGAGAATCTAGACTTAGGGACACAAACACCAACACAGGTTCTCAGAGAGAAACAAACTTGATTCCTATCTCCCTACATGAAGAAGCTCACAGCACACAAAGAGGCACCAGGTACAGGGCAGTCATTAGCGTATATTGAACAACAGACACAGGCTCATTTAAGACTGACCTAGAAACAGGTGAGAGAACAATAGACACATCCAAGCACACAGAGCAGGCTCACTGACCTAAGCAGACAGCATGGGTGGGATTCAACTCATACAGGCTGCATCCCAGGAAATCACTCGTGATTGGCACAGGCACGGCACTGCTAGAGTCAGACCAGAGTCATACCCAAGCTCTGTCTGAGTCTGTTTCTCTTAGGGGAAAATCCTTCCTTATGATCCCTGCCTTTTACTCTGGTCTCCTCTTTCAGAGGACTTTCTAGACCCCAAAACACTCTCGGATGTATTGATATAGATGATATATACATATATATTGATATCAATATATATGCATTGAAATAGATTTAGGGCTGAGCAGTCCTAGCACTTATTTCTGACACTCTGACCAGTTACGTGTCTGCATTAACAGCTGCTCGCTGCAAAAAGAAGCGTCTCTGACCAAGGCTGAGAGCAGCATAAATCTATAGGTATAAACATAAATTTAGAAAGCACTTTGACAATATACCCATTTAACAAAACAACCACAGAGGGTTACCCGCTGTGGCCCGTGACTTCCGCAGCCATGGGGTTCTGGATACGCTCATTCAGTGCCAGGCATGAGTGCTTTACTGTAGAGCAGCCTCAAATCCAATCAGAAAGCAGTTGGTTCCCTGTTACACTCATGCCTTTACGCACCAGTGGCCACATGTTACCTGGTAGGTTAGTGTTGTAGCATGCAGGGCTCATGGCTGAGTTAACTATAGTTGTCTTCTCTCCTTCAGTCTAATGATACAGTAGAATGTCTAATGATACGGTAGCCTGTCTAATGGATACATTCTGGTGCTATGAGAGCTAGCCAACTGGGAGAAAGTTTCCCAGCCTGTTCTAGGTTAATTTCTCTACATCCTGCAACCAAAATGTGTGGTGTCTTTGGCAATAGAATCTTAACACCCAGTTATGATAGGCAAGCAAGGGCCATGGCAGTAGCTTGTGTTATTCTGGGGGCTTCTGGGGACTCCCTGATCAATAAATCAAGGCTGGGTACCCCATGCCTAGTACTGAGATGTTAGCTTAACTATTACTGTTTCCGGGGGACAGCATTGCTCACCAGTTCAGAGGATCTCCTTTCAAAGGCTCCTCTTTTTGAGATAGGCTCCTACTATATAGCCCTGAACAGTCTGGAACTAGCTATGTAGACTAGGCTGGCCTTGGACTCACAGAGATCTGCCTGCCTCTGCCTCCTGAGTGCTGGGATTAAAGGCATGCACCATCATGACTGATTTCAAAACTTCTTTTCAAAAACACAGAGGGCAGGAGAGATGGCTCAGCAGTTAAGAACACTCGCTGCTCTTGCAGAGCACCCACATGATGACCTAAAACCATATTCCAGTTCCAGGGGATCTGTTACTTTTTTGCCCTCTGTGGGCATCGGGCAGGCACATAGTACACATTCATACATACTAGCAAAACAGGCAAATGCATATACACATAAAGTAAAAAAATGTTCTAAAAGTATATATTTTAATTAACATAGTACTGGATTTCTGTAGTGCTTTTCATGTCTTTAGGGTTAGTTAACCTAACCCCACCTCCTCCTCACCCTCATTACCCCTCTCTCATACCCACCTAAACCTTTAGTCCCCAGCATTCCCCTCTTCAGTCTGTAATGTGTTTTTTTAATTCCTCCCTCCATGAAGGCTTATTTCCCACTCTGGTCCCTGGCCTGATAGGACCTTTTTCGTATCCTACCCCCCATCAACCTTGAAGATACCATTAACTATTTCTCACACTGCTTTTGTCAAATCTGGGGTGAGGGATTTTGGTTTTTGTTCTCCCATATCCAGTGAGATTGTGGCAGTGGGTGTGAACGGGCCATTTAACTGAGAAACTGGACAGAGGCTAATGTGGAGGGGAGGAGTCACTGACAGCGTGAAGGGACCCCTGCGCTGAAGCCACTTCTGCCTCCTCCTCTCAGACACTGTAGTTTCTTTTATGCTTTTCTCAGGCTTGCTGGTTAACTCAGTTCCCTCCTTCCCCAAGCTGGCCTTGCCTCTCACCAACTTTCTTATACTCACTCATTTATGTGGAGTGTACCTGAGCTCTCCTCTCCCCTGCTCTTCCCTCCCTCCCCCTCCTCTCTCCTCTCCTCTCCCCTGCTCTCCTCTCCTCCCCTCCATGTCCTCCTCCTCTTCTGTCTCCTCCCCCCCTCCGTTCCCCTCCCCATCTGCTCATGCTTTTCCTTCTTTTCTTTTATTTGTGGTTTGGGTCAGAGTCTTTCTATGTAGCCCAGGCTGGCCTTGAACTCTCAATTTTTTTTTTCTCCATCTCCTTCAGTTCGGGGATTACAGGTAGGCGCCACTACATTCAGCTTCTGCTTCTACTTCCAAGCACTCTTCAGTCAAGCCATGGCCTCCACATCCACATACAGCTACCTAAGCCGTGTAATTTAGAGCCATCAGGGGAAGCAGTGGGAGGTGCTTATGAATGAAAGCCTGCCACATCCCAGTGGCAGGACTCGCAGGTCCTGCCACCTTTGTTCCTGCCTCTGTGGGTGGGCATGATCTTGGCACCCACCTCATTAAGGCTGCCGAGAGGATGAACTGAGACCACGTGGGTAATGCGCCTGGCATGCACTGGGGCTCTCTCATGGGCTGTGGAGAGTGGGAAATGAGCTAATGAGACCGAGGATGTGCAGGTGCACACAGGAGGTGCCTATTGACACCTTGCTAATTGGCACTGAGCAAACCAAACATCTGCGCCACCGTGAGCACCTACTAAGCACGCGCTATTGCTGCTCAGCTCCTCCTGAATCTCAACAGGGCTGCTCCTGCTGTGAGGGCCTGGAGGGTGGGGGTGGGACTTCTCTTTTTAAATGTTTAAAAGTATGTGTTTTATTGAGAAATAACTTACATTTAATAAAAACCTCTAATGAAAGAGTATAATTAATTTTAGTAAATATGTAGTCACGTAATCACCATTGAAATTAAGGAAGGCATTTTTTAAAAAAGATTTCTTTTTATGGTATGTATATGAGTGTTTGCCTGCACATTATAAGTGCACCACGTATGTGTCTGGTACCTGCAGAGGTCAAAAGACAGTTGTGAGTTTCCTGGAACTGGAGCTATGGGTGATTGTGAGCCATTGTGTGAGTACTGGGACCCAAACTCAGGCCCTTTGCAAGAGCAGTAAGCACTTTCACTTACAGAGCCTTCTCATCATTTCATCTTCCACCTCAGAGTGCTTTCTTGTGCCCTTTGTAGTGAATCACGTGTGTGCGAGTGTATGTGTGCAAGTGTGTGAATGTGAGTGTGTATGTGCACATGTAAGTGTGTGTATGTGAGTGTGTGTGTCTGTATATGTGTCTGTGTCTCTGTGTATGTCTGTGTGTACATGCCTCTGTGTGTGTCTCTGTGTGTGTCTGTGTACCTTTATCTCTGTGTGTGTGCATGAGTGTATATCTGTCTGTATACATGTATGCATATTCTCTGTGTGTGTCTCTGTGTGTATGTCTGTATCTGTGTGTGTGCATGTGCATCTGCATATGTATACGTGTGTCTTTGTGGATGTCTATATGTGTGTTCATGTGTGCCTGCATATCTCTCTCTCTCTCTCTCTCTCTCTCTCTCTCTCTCTCTCTCTGTAGACTGGGGTAGGACCGTGAAAGGTACTGGGTTTTCCTTGCCTTGACAACTTGGTCACATATAGTAAGACTGCCTTGTATGTGCTGGGTGGTGCTAGGAAACTGGTTACCCTTTCTGGGCCTTAATTTCTGCCGCTGCCAAGGTGACAAGGGCAGCCAGTATAAAAAATACTTAAGATGTGCCTTATGAAGTCAAACCCTGGATACGAAACTGAAGTCATGTCCTCAGAAAGGCACGGATTGGGGGACAGGGAGTACAAGGTTTGCATCTCCACAAATCTGCATCCCCAGGTGTTCTCTGGGGGCCCTGCTGGCCATATTTGGGCCCAGATTAGAGCAGAGGCCTAACCAAGATGACTCCACTGCCCCCAACCAGGGGCCACCAACCCCATTCCTTGGATTATCAATTCCCTGAAAAGAAGGGGGCCACTCTCGTTCCCCAGTTCTAGAACCAAATATTAAAGCAATTATGTAACTAGCAATAAATTACTTAAAGTAGTGACTCACTCAGCTTAATTAGAGCGAGAGCAGGGAGGGATTAAGGTATTTTTAGCGCACACACCTCACTCCCTCATGCTGGGTTGGGGGAGGCCTCCGTGCAAGGTGGGGGTAGATTAAGGGCTAGGAGGCATGGAAGCACCCAGGCTGATGAAAGCTGATCTCCCATCCTGCTGAGTCCCTAACAGAGTCAGAGCTGCAGCAGGAGGCATTCCGGTCAAACTGGAGCAGCCTTTGCTGTGGGCTTGTTGACTGCAGGGCAGGGACAGTAGATTATAAACTTTGATGGACAGGGGCTATGTCTGTGATCCCCTCTCTACCTAAGAGGCAGACATATTTTGAGTTTAAGGCATACCTTTTATGGTCAGTAGCTCTGTGACCTTGGGCTAGCTCCCTTGTCACCCCAATCCCTTGTCACCCCAATCCCTTGTCACCCCAATGTTTTCCATTTCCCACTGTAAAGTGGACATGCATTTTCTACTTCACTTGAGTGCACATTGTAATGCCGGTATGTGTCAGTGAGGGTGTAATGTGTGTGTGTGTGTGTGTGTGTGTGTGTGTGTG
>NC_034590.1:72316629-72332397 GCF_900095145.1 Mus pahari
GAGAGAGAGAGAGAGAGAGAGAGAGAGAGAGAGAGAGAGAGAGAAGCAGATCCCAGTGTTGTCTCCATCAGATCCAAACTCACAATGGGCAGAATCAGATCTGTTTTGTTACTACTGTATTCTGAGCTTCATTGCAGGATTGCGCATTCTAGGTGCTCAATAAAAGCAAGAAATGGAGGGCATTTGAGGTACCTGATATGTGGGAGTCTGGCCTCGCCTCTCTGTGCTGAGGAGCTGATAAGAAAAGGTGGGCTTCCTGTGAGGACAGGCTAGGAGGGTTCAGCACTGTGGACAGCTCCCATCCCAGGACTGACCTTTTCTTCTGGTGGTCCCCAGAATATTTGTGATGGGCCCATCTTCCTATTGTGATTGCCACTATTCGGGGTAGAATAAAGGGGAACTCCAGCCAGTGCCCAGCAATAGGGTATTATACTTTCTCAAACTTAGAGGAGATGTGAGAGTGGAGTAGGTAGGTCATGAGAGGGCTGGAGTGGGGTGAGGTCATCAGGGTTGGGTGGGGTGTGAATAAGGATTGGCCAGGAGGATTCAGGCAGAGGGGCATCCAGGCTTCTGTAATGGCTAGTAATTCTGACCCTGCATGTTCTCTGAACTAAATGAGTAACCTTTAGAGGTTGTCCATTGGTACCTGGGCATGGCATGATCTTCTCTTCTCTCTTCCCTTCCTTAGCCTCAGTGGCATACTGAGAACATCTCCTCTGCCTTATTATTGTCTAGGTACCCAACCACAGAAGCTGGGGCAGCAATAGTTTCCACCACTAGTCCTACTGAATTAAGTTAGACTGAGCTGGATACACAATAGATGCTACTACAGTAGGCTGGAGCATCTCACTTGAATTGCAGAGGGTGAGAGAAGGGCACAGCTGGACTGGATAGAGTCTAGTTCGTGCCCTCCCCAAAGCCCAGTGGTTCTGATCAGATCTGACCAGCACTTCTCACACCTTGCTAGCCTTGCAGGGTTCACGTGGTGAATTTGTGATGACAGCAACCAGTGTTTCTATGACGACTGGATACTGGTGATCTTAGCCTCCATTGGTGCGGGGGCAGATGCCAAAGTCCCCTTTGGTCCCCCAGGCCTTTGTATGTTTGTGCTTGACAGAGGTTAGAACCTAAGGTATAGCAGAGGAGGGAGATGGAGTCTAGGCCAGGGCCTGGGGCTTTATGAGAGTAGATGGAGGTCATGAGAGCCAGAGGGACACTTGCCAGTTATGTCTTTTTTTCATTTCTTCCTCACCTACCGTCTTTCTCTTCCTTCTACTTCCTTTGAGCCCCTGTAGTACATGCCTTGACCTTTTCTGCATCCTGAGGAGCTGAGTGAGATAGAGGGACAGGCACATCCTGTCTGAGAGCACTGGTATGCGGTAGGCCAGAGGAGGGTCTGGTTTAACTGTGCCAGCAGCCTCACTGGGAAAGGAGTACTTCTGACCCCTCTTGAGTGAGGAGGGCTTCTGAGAGGAAAACCAAGGTCCAGAGGTGAAACATGGAAGGATGGGGAGCAACCTGAAGGCAGGGTGTACGAGAACATGAAGGAGTCGACATCCGCAGGAGGGAGATAGTGAGCGATATCCAGTTTATAGCATGGAAAGGCACCGTGGAGGTTCCCATAGTTGCTTGCTTGACTTTTAAATGGGAGAGCTTGTTCTGGAGATGGAAAAATAATTCCTAGAGGCTGGAAGCGACTTGTCCAAGCTTGCTCAGGTTACTAGCAATAGACAGAAAACCTTTAGACTCTGCTAGGTTCCAGCTAAGAGCTCTTGCCCTGGTCCTGCTGGCCAGCATCTCCCCAGGTGACTGTTTCCTCAGGCATGGCAGGGGCTCTCGGTTTGAATGAAATTTGCATGCATTCACTCTGTACTGAGGACTTTTCCTGCCCCGCGTCAGCCCACTGGCTGAGTCTGAAGCCAGGGTCAGCCCACTGGCTGAGTCTGAAGCCCGTAGCTGCAGGACAAGGTCTGGAGATCAGAGCATTTGACAGTGGTCAGGAAGGGATGTCGGCCAGAGATGGATTCAAATTGGGTGTTTGGAGCCTAGTGTGGTGGTGCATGCTTTTGTCCCAGCACTTGGGAGGCAGAAGCAGGAGGATCTCTGTGAATTTGAGGCTAGCCTGATCTACACAGGGAGTTTCAAAATAGGCAGGGCTACACAGAGAAACCCAGTCTGAAAACAAACAAACAAACAAACAAACAAACAAACAACAAAAACACCCCAAACTGCACTTTGGGTCTTTGGTCTCCCTGCTCAGGCCCTATTCTCCCTCTTCTTCCTCCCCTACTCCCAGGGACCTTTTACTAAACTAGTGACTTGTAAGAGATAAAGATGTCCCTGTGCCCCTTACAATCTCCTTAGGGCTCTTTCTGGACCCTATCCTGGTATTGAGCCTGAGAAAGTAAAGAAAGAGTCCTTTATCCCCATTTTCCTGATGAAGAAACTGAGGTCTAAAGGCACCAGTGACTCTCAGGGTTGCAGCACAACAGGGATGGGGCTGGGTTTGGTTGCCTGGCCCTAGCTCCTCTACGCTTTCCCCATCTTAAAGCTCTCTTTCCTCTTCCCCATCCCACTGTGCAGCATTACTGGGCCTGCCAGCCTTGATGGATGGCCCCACAACTCAGCCTCCCTCCCATGCCTCTCCGGATGCTGGGCTGTGAGCCTCCTAATCACTGGTTCTTCCTGGCTGCCGAGCCATTCATCTCCTTGAGCCTTGCTTAGCACAGATATTTTCTTTTTCAGGGGATGCACAGCAAGTTCTCCTTTGTAACTGAACCCCAGGTTTTGGGGTTCAGTTACAAAGTTAAGGAGCATTTCCTACACCTTTCCTAGTGTGTTTGAAGTCTTTCCTGGGCCTCTCAAGGACACCTACACAGCATACCAGCCCACAGATACAGTTACACTAATAAAAGCTTTTGTGTATCAAAACTATTTTTGTGATGGGAAACATTGTGGCTGAACTTCACATGTGTCTTCTCATTCATCCAGCTGTTTGATGTTATTGTTAACCTTTCTGCACAGATAAGGAAACTGAGTCTCAGACAAGGCTAGGTGGTGTGGACAGCACACACATGTGGAAAATGGAGGAGGTAGGATTTGAACCTAGACCTGTTCTGCACACATCTTGTGTTCACAATTCCCGCTGTATCAGCTTGCCTGTGTACACATGTACGTGTGCATATGTGAACATGATGTACCACACTGGCTCTCTAGTCCAGATGCTGGGGCATCCAATGGCAATGTCAGGCTGTAGAGGAGAATGAGGGTCACTGCTCATTATTCCCTGGGCTGATCCTAGGCTCTCACCCTGGCTGTGACACTGGCTGGCCAGGAGGGCGGGGTCTCCATGGAAGAGGCTACCTTCAAAGCAGCAGAAGAGGAGGCTGGGAGACAGATCAATCATCCCTTCAGCATCGCCTTCCAGGAACTGGGGCCCAGGGGAGGATGGCGCCATGGGTCGATTTTCTGGATTGTGGCCCAGAACCAGTGTATAGTGTGTCGGGTAAAGCTGGTGTGTAACTGTCCACCTTCCACTACCAGCCTACCCCTCCCCTGCTCCCCCATGCACCCTCACTACAGAAGGGAGAAATAACCTCTCGGTCCCCAGGCACCCTTCACACCACCTGCTCCACAGCTTTCTCTACCTCACAGGCAGTTTGGGGGGCCGGAGTTAGGCGGGATGCTGTGAAGACTGCCTGAATGTGGTAACTATGGGAGTGGGAACCGTAGGGAGATGGGCCAGCACAGACAGTGGCCTCCAGAGACCTCTGTGGGTAACTTAATGAAATGATAAATGTCAAGTGTTCCACACCACAGGGCACATAGTAGGCACTTAATTAGTCTTTCTCTTGGTCCTTCTCCAAGAGCCTGAAAAGAGAGAGGCAGATGAGGCATATGGGCCCCTCTGAATGCACTGTGCTTCCAGAACAGGCTACCAGCGCCTCCACGTGCTAATTAGAGAAACCATTACCACAGGTCCCGGCAAAGGCTAGCATCTGATAGGGTCTAGCTAATTACTGTCACATCCTGACATGGGGGATGGGACTCTCCCCATAGAGGAGTAGTGGCTTCCAGCAGGGCTTGATCTTCCCAGGCTACTCCACATCCTTGAGCAGACTTGGGTCACCCCCTTCCTAGATGTCCCTACACCTTCCGTGACTTTGCCCAGGCCTTCTACTCACACTGCCTTTAGAAGACTAGGGTTTAAGACCTGGCTCAGTGCCTGCTGGCTACTGAGAAGGTTAAGGCAAATGGCTTCCCTCTAGGGGACCAGTCACCTGTACCTATACCCCAGGCACAAGGAGGATTAAATGAGATGCTGCCTGCCCAGCACCTGCCACTTCCTGGGTCCTTGGAGGCCGAGCTGCTCTGCCTTCCCTGCCACAGTCTGAGGTGGGCAGCTGGGTTTGTTTCTCTACTAGCTGCCTACCTTGTCCTCAGTCCCCAGTGCCCTGCCTGAAAAAGTCTGTTGTGAAGGAAGATGGCAGGGAATCTCCAGGGCAGGAGGTCTGCCTCCATCTAGGCTATGTCATCTTGTTCTGTCTCTAGGGAGACAAATATGGTTTGTACGAAAAGCCTCCAGAGCCTTCATGGGCAGTCGGAGTGGGCTGACAGAGGCCGGGTGGGGAGTTTTGCTTCCTATTCTGAAAGCCTGGCTATCCGCTGTTTCTGACACTGCTTTGCTTTGTCCCTGCGGAGGTAGGACAGACAAAGGCCCCTGATCGGTCTCTTTGCTGAGGGGTTGGGTCTAGATGACTCTGTGTTTAGGAAGAGATGATAGTGAAGGGGCAGAGAGAGGCTGTTGATGTCTGTGTGACCTACGGGCAGATGGAGAAGGAAACACCCAGGCAGGACTGAGGCCAGCTCAGGATGCTGGTGGCCTCCGTGCCCTTGTCCTCATATTTCTGCCATCTTGTCCCCACTGCCGTCTGCTCTGCTTCCCAGTCTGGTCCTCACTGGCGGGCTCACCCCCTCTGTCCCCTGTTCTCTCTTCCTTTATTACTGTCACTATATTGCCTCCTGCCTCTGGCTTATCTTCTGTCATGAGTCCATCCATCTCTGTCACTCCTTAGAGACTCTTGCTCACGCTCTGGCACCCAGGCCCAGAACTAGGCGTAGGGTCTCTGTGAGAGCTGCTGTCTGTCCAGCACCGGCCTCCAGCTCTACCTCTGTGTCTGGCCGGCTCATCTGCTCCTACCGCCCCACACCTGTCTTCCTGATTGTGCCTCTGCCTTTTAGTCCCCAGATTCCCTTTGTCCAGCTCGAATGTTTCTCAGCTCTAATCTTTGAGTCTCGTCTCTTGGGTCCTGTATGGACTTTACCTCTCTGCCTCTTTCCTCTCTGTACAAGCCCTGCACAGTCGCGGGTCCAAGCCTCCAGCCTGAGAGTAGATGTAGTCTGTTCTCTTGCCTCCAAAGCCCCCCCGACAATGCCCTCCGCCCCACAGCATGCCTTGTTGCTAGGCCTTGGGCTTGCAGCACCTGGCTTCCATAGCGACGGGTGCTTAGAAACCGAACACCACATCTCCTGGTCCCAGTACGGGAGTCTGCTGATCGAGTGACTTTGGATCAATCAGGGAATGTGGCTGCTTCCAGTGCAGAAAGCAAGAGAAGAAAGAACTGTGGTCTTTGCCTCCTAGAACCTGGACCACTGGGGTAGGAAAAGGAAGCCACCAGGAGGGAGGCCCCTATCTCTCCTGCCTGAAGCCGGTCTGTGTAAGGAACAAGAGCTTGGGGAACTGGAGGCAGCTGGTTGTTCCACCATTCTTAGCTGTGTGAATTTAGACAGTGACCTCAATCTCACCAATTGAAAAATGGCACCAATATCACAAGATGGATAGAGAGTGAGGATGGTCCCCGCTGTTCCTTTTCTTCCCTGTTTAATTGGCAGAGAAGAGCAAAGGTTCCCAAGCATGGGAGATGGTGCAAAGAGAGGAGCTGGTGAGCCTCACATATACAGGGTGATCAGAAAGGACCAAGAGCCATATCTGGGATGGTTCTGCCACAGGAGTACCATAAAGGAGGGACTTGGTCTCCTGGTGGTGGTGGTGTAACTTGAACAAACTTGAAAGGGCAGCGTGAACAAACCCTCCTTTCAGCCTTCAAGGCTCCCAGAATGGATAACCAAGTGGGGTCCCTTAGTCTATTCTCAGCCCCTCCTTGTCACTGAACGCTATGAATTTGGCATCGGCTGGTTTTTCCTGCTAAGGTTTTCTTGTAGAGGTCACCATGACAGCAATAGCCTAAATCCTGGCCTGTAAAATTTGAGCATGAGGCCAAGGGAGACTGCATGGTTCATGGCCTCACTTTCTGAGGGACCACGGCATGGGTAGGGAGGAGCAAGGTGGGCCTCGGGGGAGCGAAGGCCAGCAATAACATGTCACTTGGGCTTTGGGTGTGCCTAAACCATGGACACTCATCCTGCCAGGGACTGCTGGGGGTGGGGAGCAGCCAATGCTGTCTTCTCCTGAGCTCCTAAGCATGGCTCTTCGCTGTTGCTCATGGGTTCTCTGACTTAATCCGTCATGAAGGCCAGCTGATCCCACAGCTGAGAAACGAGAAATGAGGAACTGTGTTGTGCTTATTAGGATGGTGACACTGGCCCCATTCCTTCCCTGTCTTTGCAGTCTGGGGCTCCCCATGGCTGTTGACACTGCCTGGGAGAGGGGTGTTATTTCTAAAGGCCTTTCCAGTTGCCCCTTCCTTGGTATTCAGAGACTCAACCCATAGACCTGCAAGTTTCAAAGGCCATAGAAACCCAGATGTGAGAGTCTTGCCTATGTCATGATGTTAGTGTAAAAGAATATTAAAATTCACGGGCCCTTGCACTCCGAGGACTCCAGGGTTTTGAATTCATAGAATGCAAGCAGCACGGATTTTGAAATTTTCTTAGAACATGAAGCTGTGCAAGTTTCTCTGAGCCTTGAAGACACAGACTAAGACCTCCCTGAAAGGTCTGTGAGTTGTCTGAGTGTGGGGCTTTGGATCCCTGTGGCTTATATTGTCTTACCTCAGTTTCCCAAACAGGCCCTGCTCTGAAAACCCCAGGGAGGGATGTGTGTCCAGGAAGGACAAGTTAATGATTGGTTGTAGTCTGAGGCACCCTGGGAGTCCGTCAAGCTCAGGAATGACAGCTGCTTAGGTAGGGTTGTGCAGGGCTGTGGGCGGCCACCCCAGCTGAGGACCAGCCCATCCATTCAGTATTCTTGCAGTTTAGGCTCAGGAGGGCTGCATCGTACATGGTCCTTTCCTAGAGAAGGAGTCAGAATAGTTTCCGCTTCTGTTCTTGTAGGAGATGTCAAGAGGGGAGGAACAGGGCATCAGGAGGGAAGTAGGCCTTTATCTGAATGAATAGGGATGTGGAGATGAGCTTGGTAGGGCTCAGTGATGGGCAGGAAATGCACTAAAGGGGGACTCAGTGGTGACTGGGTTAAGTGAGAAGGCAATGAAGTACAGGAGAGAATTCAAGTCCACGGATTTCTCCAGAACGCCTCTGTACTTTGATCAGGTTCCTGAGATAATGGGTGGCAGATAATGGGTGGTGTTGGGTATCTGAGCACCTTGAGCTCACTTGCTGACCTGAGACAGGCCAGAGGTGAGAGCCCTTCTTCCCATGGCTGCCCAAAGCTGTACAGAAGATATCCAGGATTGCTCTGAAGGGACCTGCCTCTTCTCCTGCCTGGCTACTTCCTGCTTCCCATGGGAAGCTGGACCTCAGGAAAGTCAGGCTGACAGGATGATGCTATGAGGGAGAAGCCATCTCTCTCACACATGAGAATGCACCAACTGGGAAGAGGTAAGCTCCCTGTCCCTGGGAGTGTGCAAGCAGGGTTGCAGTGGCTAGGACAAGTGACCTTAGGGTTCTGATGGGAGGAGAAAGCAGCCTGCAGGGCTCTTGCTGAGGCCATTGGACTTTGGGTAGTTTACTCAAGCAGTCCTGTCTTCCAGATGTGCCTGAACATAATAGAGTGGTTGTCATACCCTGGGATCTGCTGTGCCCTAGGTTTTACTCTCTGTGACCAGCCTGTGCTTGGGCATAACCCTCTGTAGCTTGCTGCAGCCTCAGCCTCTGCCTTAAGGAGCTGTATCTGGTTGGGGAGGCACATGGGGGAACTGCATCGTTAAGAAAGTCCTACTGAGGGAGGATGAACAGGCTGGGGGAAATCCTACCCAATTCCTGGATGTGATTTTAAGCAATGGTGGGCTAAGCCTTGTTCTGGAAGTTGAGGTTATTATAGTGGGCAAAGCAAAAATGTCCCGTCACAGGGGCTGACAGCATAGTGGGGGTTGGGGGACAGTGCCTCCAGACAGTTAAAGAAGTGTTAGAAGGCAGGGGGACCACCAGGCAGAGCTTCACCTGGGCTTAAGGGCTTGACAGGGATTCTACTCAAAAGCAGGGCATCCTCTGTGTCCTATGGGCAGCAGGGATTCATGTAGGCAGGAGTGAGACCAAGGTTGAGAGATGATCACTGTAGGAGTGAGCACGGGGGCAAGGGTAGAGTGCCTGCAGAGTGTGTGTGTGTGTGTGTGTGTGTGTGTGTGTGTGTATACATGTGTACAAGTGTGCATGTGTGTGTCTATGTGTGTGCATATGTGTGCATGCGTGAGCATGTGTGTGTGCATGTACATGTCTCTGTGTGTGTGCATGTGTGCAGGAGCTCCAAGAATGGATGTATACCTAGCCGGGCGTGGTGGCGCACACCTTTAATCCCAGCACTTGGGAGGCAGAGGCCGACAGATTTCTGAGTTCGAGGCCAGCCTGGTCTACAAAGTGAGTTCCAGGACAGCCAGGGCTATACAGAGAAACCCTGTCTCGAAAAACCAAAACCAAAACAAAAACCAAAACAAAAACAAAACAAAAAGAATGGATGTATACCTGTGTCTGTTGAAAAGCTGTTAGTGTTTGGGGGTTTAAGGTGTGAGTTTGTGGGGCTCAGGGCCACTTTGTGTACTACCAGAAGGATTATGTGGTCTGTGGATGATAAAGAGAAGATGTTAAGGTTTCAGGGGTCTCCTCAGCAGGGATGGTATAAGCCAAAAGCTTCGGAACTCGACCTCATGGGCTCCCTTCCTCCCGGAGGTGAGGTTCATGGCATTGACCACCTGCTGCATACAAAACAAATGTGGATGCAAATGACATGGAAATGGTGACCCACCCCAAGCGTCAAACAGAAGAGGTTGGGCAAAGGCTAAAAGTTTGAGGAGAGGCCACACGCTCTGGAGGGGGTGAGGAGGTGTGCCTGGCAGGGGAAGAGCCTTGGCTGCCATGCCACTTGGGATTCTGGAAGCCTAGGGAAGGGGTTTGTGTAGGCATGGCTAGAGCAGCTACACTTGGGGCCTTGTTCTGCAGGCACAAGATGTTCATTCAAAATAATAAGAACACAAAATCTGGAGTCCAGATAACTGCTTGGCCAACTGTTTGAACCCAGGCGAGGACTATGCATCTGGGAGCTCTGGGGTTTTTTTTGTTTTTTTTTGTTTTTTTGTTACTGTATAACATGGGGCTTAATCAAGACCTCATGCGTAGTTCCTGGGTACACACAGGTCCCAGGCCCTGCAGACACAGGAGCAGGTCCCATGAGAGACTGGAGGTCAGGAGGGCACAGTACCCAGAGTGGCAAGGTCTCAGTGGAGTCACCTTTCCTTAAATATCTTGCCTAGGAGGAACACCTAGTATGGGCCAAGCGGACGCTAAGGTAGGGAGACAAGAAGAGGTCTAAAGCAGCTTTGGAGGACATCTGGGGATGAGCGTCCTGGTGTCGGGGATGAGCGTCCTGGTGTCGGGGATGAGCGTCCTGGTGTCGGGGATGAGCGTCCTGGTGTCGGGGATGAGCAGAGGCTGGACAGACCGGGCATAAGATCCCAAGTCCCTGTAGTGTCGGTGATAAGAGTATCCTAAGTCCATTTTCCTTTCCTGCCTTTCCCTAAGCATCAGGCATGAACTTAAGCTATAGATGTTAGCTGGCAGGGTTGGAATTCTGGGTCTGTGGTTAACTAGCTGTGTGAGCATGGACACGTTATTTAGTGTTCTGTGCCTTCCTTATCTGTAAACTGTGGTTGATAGGACTGAGGAGATAATCCAGTCAGTGAAATGTTAGCCTTGCCAGACCAGGACCCAGTCTGGTCCCAGAACATATGTGAAATTCTGGTTGTGTGGTGATCCCAGCACTGGCGAGGCAAGCGACTGAAGGATTCTGGGAGCTTTGCTGGTCAACCAGGAATCTAGCCTAACTCCATGATGAACTCCATGCTAATTCAAGAGGCTAATCTCAGAGTGGACAGCATCCTTGAGAATGACCCTTGAGGCTGTCCTCTAGCTTCTACAGGCAAACACTCACCTGTGTCCATGTATGCCCAGAGAAACATGCACACATGCATACTCACATACATGCACACACATCAGTTCTACTTTATGATGGAGAGAGGGGGGTGGCTTGCTAGGTGTTAAAGTGTTCCAGGCCTAGACGTGCAACTCAAATCTTAGCAGTCAGGCTCGACTCTTGCCTTCACGGGACAGGGATCAGCTAGAATCTAATTCTAGGCTTTCAGACTAGGAAGTACTTTCAGATCATGAGGGAGAGCCAGGCATAGAAGATCACTGACTGTAGCTATAAGGAGCCCTGGGATTTATAGGGAGCTCTGGGGAACCAGACTTAACCTTGGGGTGGCAACACTTCCTAGCCATCAGAGTTTGGCAAGGTCCTTCCCTTTGCAATTTGGCAGAGCCTTGGTTGTCCCAACTGTGAGAGGACTGGCCTAGGAAATTCAGGGACTTCAGGTGAAGATGAATCCTACAAAATGCTGTAAGAGATTAGGTTGCTCATTTATTGAGTCTAGATGTGCTAACATATCACAGTTGGGGCAGTGGAGGCCCCATTGGCCACATGCAGGCAGCCCTCTGACTGAGTGAGGACACACTCAGTTCTCTCTCTCTCTCTCTCTTTTTTTAAAGATATATTTATTTATTTATTTATTTATTACATGTGAGTTACACTGCAGCTGTCCTCAGACACTCCAGAAGAGAGAGTCAGATCTTGTTATGGATGGTCATGAGCCACCATGTGGTTGCTGGGATTTGAACTCAGGACCTTCGGAAGAACAGTCGGGTGCTCCTACCCGCTGAGCCATCTCACCAGCCCCACACTCAGTACTCTTGATGAATGTTTGACTCAGAACAAATAACACACAAAGACCTGAGGGAGAGAAAATGCGCATCTGGGATTATAGTCACCAAAGCAGGAGAGACTCAAATAGGATTTAAAAAATAACTTCTCAGGAGGCAAGTGCTGTGAAGGTCCCATCTTTAGGATGGGGTCTTTGCCAGGGTGGGGCTGGCTCTTGACTGCAGAGCTAAGATGAGGTCACCTGAAGATCCAGTAGCTAGGGCCAGTAACCATGCCAGCACTTCCTGTGCACCTGTGTCTGACTTAGGGTATCTGAAAGCCCAGGACCAAGCCGGTGACATGGGGCTAGGATTACTAAAGGGTTTGTGTACTGGGCCTGGGAACAGTCATCATCATATTGGCCACCCCCCCTCCTTTACACAGGAGGAAACTGAGGCCAGAAAAGGGAGAGTCCCACTGAAGGAGTAGGTGTAACCTTTACACATCTTAGCCCATGCATGTCATGTTCTATAATGTTAATATGAGGAAAACCTGCTTTATTAAGAAGATGCACTTGGGAGGCAGAGGCAGAGGCAGGCAGATTTCTGAGTTCAAGGCCAGCCTGGTCTACAGAGTGAGTTCCAGGACAGCCAGGGCTACACAGAGAAACCCTGTCTTGAAAAAACCAAAAAGGAGGAGGAGGAAGAGGAAGAGGAAGAGGAAGAAAGAGGAAGAGGAAGAGGAAGAGGAAGAAGAAGAAGAAGAAGAAGAAGAAGAAGAAGAAGAAGAAGAAGAAGAAGAAGAAGAAGAAGAAGAAGAAGAAGAAGAAGAAGAAGAAGAAGAAGAAGAAGAAGAAGAAGAAGAAGCAATTGGCTTAGATCCCATCTCCAGACATGACTCCCAGGAAGGATACAAAGCCCCCCCCCCAGGTTACTGAGGTGGCATCCAGAAAAGGGGTCTTGGAGCAGATGGCCTCTGAGTTGCTGTTGAACGGTTAGCAGGGGACAGGGTGGCACCATGACAGATCAAGAGGCAAGAATGAGGCAGCTGCTGTCTAAAAGAAAAAAAACAAGGGATGGGGGTTGTCAGAGCTGATCGACAATCAGGGTTGAACTGTGGAAGGTCTGTAATGCCAAGTGAGAGATTTAGGTTTCATGGTGCTCGTGGTAGAGACCCACTAAGGGTGTTTGAGCACTGGAAGCTGGAAGCTCAGCTAGAAAAAAAAAAATCCTTGTGTGGAAGATCACTCCTTGAGCTACTGGGACAGCCAGGACACTTCCAAGCCTGTGCCAGGTGCTGGGACCGTGTCCAGCACTGGGCTCAGTGACTCAACACTGGGGAAATTGCTCCCCAGGGGGAAAGGGCCCAAATGAATCACATCTATGAGGCAGGGAGCAGGGGGCTCACTGAGTCACCTCCCAAGGGCTGGGGGAGAGGGAAGTGAAGGAAGAGGGGCAGTAGCTAGTGCAGAAAGGAGAACCAGGGAAGGTCACAGTGAGGGCTGTTAGGAGTCTGTCTGTCTCACCATCATTCCAAGTTTAAGACTTCTGGCAGCCCTTTGGGACAACTGACACCCAATGGGAAAGGGATCTAGCTAAAGTTACACTGGCAAAATCCAGGAAGACCCAAATTCACCCTTCGATATAGACAAGTCCTGTGCCTTAGCCCATCTTATAGCAAGCAGAGGCTAGAAAACAGGTTGGTCCAGGCAAGGAGTTTGACCCAAGTTGCACAAATGTCCCCTCATCCCTCCAGCCAACCCCTACTGGGGTCAGGGTGCACCTCTGCGATAGAACACCAGGGGGCGCAGGAGCGTCGCGGCTGCTGCAAGCGCCTGAGCACAGAGGCCGCTCTGCAGAGAAAAGCGCTCCCAGCTCTCGGGGTCCCACCGCGGAACTGCGGACTAGGTGGCCCTGGGGCTTGCACCCTCTTCAGCCTCCTGGGACGCCGATGCAGGCCTACCTGGCAGCCTTAGGAAACCAGTGCTCTCACCCCACATTTGGGAACGGTGCGCCTGTGTGTGTCAGGGCGCACGTGTCTCCTTCACAGATCTGCTACCGCTTCAGGGCTCGTCCCATTTTGGAGCGACCTCTAAATTTCTCCCTCATTTTCCTCTACCCTCTGTACTGGAAGGAGTGAAGGGTCCTCGGGGCTCCTGGACTGTGGCCGCGGCCCCTCTCCCCGCACTGCGCTGGACTCGGCCTCGGGGCTCTGGCCGGGCTACTGAAGTCCAAGTGATGGGGAGAGAATGTGGTGCGACAGTGCGCGGGACTCTGGGAGGGGCCCTACCACCTGGGAGGAGTGACGATGGGATAAGCAGAAGGCAGCGAAGGCTGAGAGGCGACCGAGGAGGGGGAGTCTAGTAGTCGACCCGCTCGCTGCAGGAGACTTAAGAGGGTGAAGGCCTGGCAGGGAGCAAGCCGGCCGGGATCGGGTGGGGTCCGATCTTTGGAAGGCGTTGAAGTGCTGTTCCCGGTAGCAGAAACGTAGGCGGGGCCTGGAGGTCTGGGGCGGGACGGGGGCGGGGGCGGGGCGGGACCAGGGCGGACCCTCGCGGGGACCGGCGAAGCTGTTGCGGACGCGCTGACCGAGTGCAGCGGGCCGGGCTGGAGGGGCGGGCGGGCGGCTGCGAGCATGGTCCTGGTGTTGCACCACATCCTCATCGCTGTTGTCCAATTCCTCAGGCGGGGCCAGCAGGTCTTCCTCAAGCCGGACGAGCCGCCGCCGCAGCCATGCGCCGACAGCCTGCAGGTAGGAGGGCCCCCCCATTCTGGGTAACAGGGAGAAGCGGGTGTCCGGGGAGAGCCCGGTGAGGGCCCGGCCTTCTGAAGAGCTTTCAGTCGTCTGCCCCACGGTCTACTCTCTTCTGAACCTTCCTTTAAGAGGGGACCCTTCCCTTAGTTTTGAACCCGTCTTGTACTGAATGGGACGGCAGCCATACCCACAGGGGGTCCTTGATTCTTCGGCTCATAGCTCAAACGCCACTCCAGATTCTGACTCCTCTTCGCATCTAGAACTCCTCCATTCCAAGCCCTGAAATCCTAATCCTCGTTGCCCCCCTCAGCCACATTGACAGCTCCGTATAAGCCCGGAGTTCCCTCCTCCCAGGTTAACCCCAAACCCTTCCCAAACCTCTGGCTCTCTACTGTCCATATCAGATTCCAGGCACACCCTTATCCCCTAAGCCCCTGGCAGCAGGGAACTTTACCTCATAAGTAGGACCTCACCCCCAAACCTCTATCTTCTATTCTAAAGTCTTACTCCCCATTTTTACTAATCATCTAGATTCTAGTCACCATCTTCCACCCAACCCAAGGGTCCAACCCCTTTTTAAAACCCAGATTCTCTCTTCTCCTCTGCCAGACTGCCCCCTCCCAGTCCCCATCTTTTACACAGACCTCCAGTCTCCTCCTGTTGCCTCCCAGCCTCTAGATGTGATGGTCCCACATCATTCTTCCAGTGCCCAAATTCCTGAGTGCATCGTCCTTTGGCCCCTCTGCTGTTCTCTTGTTTAGTGTGTTGCTCCAGGCTGCCTGCCTCCCCTGGTCTGTTCAGCCCTTCCGTTTCTGTGCTAAGGTCTTTCTGTGACCATACCTTCCCTACATGTCTGCCTCTACTTTGGGTCGTGGGGGAACAGGCTCAGAAGACAGGGCTGGAACATCTAGGACCTCCACCTGTGCCTGTGTTCTCAGGTATGGCATGGGATGGACTGACGTCCAAGGCCATAAACATGGAGAACGTTGCCCTCAGGGTGCCCAAATATGTGGTGGGTAGGGATCGTGAGGTGGGACACTGGTATTTATAACTTATAAATTATATCTCCTTATCCCAGCTGTCCTGGTAGTGACTGGGGCAGTAGGGTTTGGGGATGGAGAGTGTGGGTAAATGTCCTTCACCTGTGGTGAGGGATGGGTGAGTCTGGGGCATATGTGCTTGTGTGAGGGTTCCTGTGTGCATAGCATGTGTTGGGTGTGCCTTGTGTGTAGTCATATATGTTGTGCTATGTGAAATCACATTTGAGTGAGATTCTTCATGGGGAGATGACAGTATGGAGATTGCGGTGGTGCATGCTCTGTGTGACTACAGAGGTGGGGTTGTAGGTGGGAGTTGTAGCACAGCGAGTGACTCTGGTGTGTGCATGTGGTTATGTCTATCATGGCCTTGTGATGCTGTAGGGACAGCTTGCATGTTGAAGGCTGAATAAGTGGCTATACATGCTATTTGACTGCAGTATGTAGTCAGGATTGAGTCCTAGTATGGTCCTGTTGGTTTCGAATGGATGTCCCGTGAGAGAGGGGTGGAGGTTTGTGTCTGGGTGTGCTTCTAGCCTCCTGGGTAGCTTAGGGTCACTATGCTACATCCTGGGTTTGCTTGGGGAAAATATCCAGATGCCTGTATGTAAGCATTTGTGTGCCATGTGCCTGTGGTGACTCTTCGTGCAACTATGGACAAGACCGGGTGCAGCCAAGACCCAGGGTCCGGTTCACCCAGCAGCTGGTTGACCAGGTTGGAGGGTGGGTAGGAAAAAGCAGACTGAAGGACTTTGTGTGTCTACAAATGGGTGATATTTTGGTCTGACATTAAGCATGCAAATTATGCAGAATATGTCTGCACATGTGCTTCTGTGTCTGAGTGGGGTGTGTGTGTGTGTGTGTGTGTGTGTG
>NC_034590.1:72332432-72375050 GCF_900095145.1 Mus pahari
GTGTGTGTGTGTGTGTGTGTGTGTGTGTGTGATTTAGTTGGGTGCATGCATCTGTGGCTAGGAAGGTGAGTGTGAGGTGTGTGAGGTGCACGGTGGTAGATGGAGTCTGAGTGTGGTGTGAAGTGTGGGTGTGGGTGTGAGCCGTGTGACTTTTTCAGTGTGAGGTGTGGGTTCTGTGATCTTTTCTCCCTGGGAGCTGTTCGCATGTGATGAGGAGAGTGTGGGGCATGGACAGTGAGTTAGGATGAGTTAGGGATGCCTTGGGGCAGGGCTGAGGTCTGGGCAGTGGAGTGTGCATAAGGTGTGTGGTGTGAGGAAAAGAGGTATATTATGTTTGGCCATGTGTGCATACAGCAGGTGCCCCATAAATGTTTGTGGAGTGACGTATTTGTGCAAGGCAGGCTTGGCTGCCTTCCTGTCCTTGCTTTCCTTCTAATCAAGTCCCTAGAGATGCCCTCGCCTGCCCTCCCAACCCAGGCTGCCCCTAGCCTTTGCCCTTCATCCTTCTCACTTTGACCAAAGCCTTTGTCTTGAGTTTCCTGCTGAGCAGGCGCTGGACAGGCGGGCGGCGGGTGATGTCGTGGTCGGGGAACCTTTGTTCTTTTCCTCTTAGCTTGTCCCGTGTTTGGGGCCAGGTTTTAGCGGGTGGGGAGAGGATACACATGTCAGCAAGTCTACTGTGTTTACTACAACCTCGGCAGAAGGGAGGGTCTAGCACTGACCAAAAGGCTGGGTGGTGTCTCAGGAGGTGCCCCTCTATGCCAGGGCAGACTGCGCCTGGAGTTGACCAAACCTGACAACAGTATACTGTTCAAACCGGGATGGTTAGGATGCCTTTCTGGGTCAATATCACCTCAGTGATACTTTACCAAAGCCCCCCCTTCCGCTCCGTGCTCCCCTCTCCTCCTCCCTTCACTGTGTCACCAGACTGGGAGACAGCCAGAAAGACCTCAGACTGTATCTGCCTTTGTTGACCCCACATCAGAGACAGACACTATTCTCAAAGAACCCATTACCCAAAAGGGTTGACCTGGTCAATCTTTGGGGACCCTTTAGTCTGATGGCAGAGGTCCCAGGCAATAGAGATTCACATCATACTCTCCAGAGAATGCTCTCCAGGGACAGCCATTCCTGGCACTCTCAACAGGTGTTGTTAAAGAACATTCAAAACTCCTAAGTTGGAGGCACAAAGCCATCCCAGTTAATTAGAAAGGGGCTGGGGCTTTTTCAGCATTACCTTCTAGAAGATTCTTCAAGCGAGTTGTGCGTAAGCTAGGCCTTGAAGCAATGCACGGTGGGCGTGGAACTGTGGTGGGAAATCATGCTGCATCTGCCCAACTACACCAGCAGCGCTGCCTGCCTTCTGGTCGCCATCCCTGGTCTCCAGCTTTTTGCTCCCTTTTTTATCCGTTGTCTTTGACTGAGTCACTGTCATAACTGTGGTTGCCATCATCGTTTAGCTAGTTCTTTCTAACTTCTGGGGTCCTTTGATGACATCTTGCCTAACGGCTGAACTCATGCAAATGCCTATAAGCGTTGGCCCTGCTCGGCCACACAGGTACTGTTTAAAGCATTAGGATCATTTGGTGGGATTCTTAGCTTCCATGTGCGGCAGCCCCTCCTCATGCCTCTCTCAGCAGCTCCCCAGCCTAAATTGTACTTGGCTCTATGGAGCCTTCCATATCCAGCCCGTCGGTGTCTGGCTTCCTGTGTCCCGAACTAGGTCTGTCTCCTACTTGCTATTGGATGTCCATAATTTCCCTGGAGGGTTGGCAGCCCAAACTGTCAGCTAGAGGAACTGAAGCCCTGAGCAGGGAGTTCCTCCCAGAACCTCATCCCTCTAACATTCTCAGAGAGGAAGAGAGATGGCTGGGCCAGGGCTCACAGCGTGTGGCAGGGCAGATACCGCTGTCCAGCTCTCCTGGCCACCAGGCTGGGCTCTGGCCCCAGCGCCATGCTGTTCCTTGGCTGGCCTCTGTGCTGCCTGTGGCGAGTAAATGATTATTAATGACCCCCCTGGCAAAGAGACAGGAAATGCTTCCCAGCCACAGCTGGGGCACTCTTGCCTGCCAGCCTACCAGCTGTGCCCGCCCTGGCCATGGGGTGAGCATCATGCTATGTCCGTTCTTCCCTGCATCCTCAGGCCTCCAGCCTCTCTCACTCCTTTGACTTTGACCTCCCAGGAATGGCCTTGCTCCCAATCTCTCATTTCAACCAACCATCTTCCTTGTCTCAATCAAGAAAGAAGTAACCCTTCTTCCAGGAAGCCTTCCTTGAGTGTTCAGCCAGTTCCTCTGGTACTGCTCTCATGTCAGTGTCTCTGCCATGGATATTCTGTCCTTACTCTGATGGCTGCTCTGGTGGCTCTAGGACTGGGCTGAGTGCTTTCTGTAGTCTTTAGCCCAGCCTCCCAGGGTTCTTGCACCCCTTGCTCTGCCCGTCCTAACTATATACTCTGTATACGGCCAGGCCTTCTTAGGTGGACGCTGTGTCAATAGCAAGGTGAGAGATGAGCGTCCTCAAGTCTAGGCGATAGTAGCCCGTGGCAGGTAGCTCAGACGCAGGTGCCAGGGGTGAGGCGGGAGGGAGCCCAAACAGAGGCTGATGTGTGTGACTAAGGCAGAGCCGACTGGGGCCCTGAGCCCAGCATTAGAGGAAGAGCAAGCTAGGAAGCTTCCAGAAAGAAACAACTCTGAGAGCCGAGGGATGAGCCTGGAGAATCCTCTGGAGGAAGGAGGACGGTAACTGTGGTGGCTTGTTGGTGGCAGACACAGGGCACTCTCAAGCCCCAGGTTTCTGCTTATGGACCTGGACCCTGGACTGCCAAGGTGGGCAAGCTGAATGGTCTCAGGCAGGGCAGGGACATCAGGAGACAGGAGACATGGCTGGTGAGGCTGGCAGGATTCAAGATTTTCAGGGCTTACAAACCATGTTGAGGATTCTGGACGTTTTCCAGGGAGCCAGCATGAGGGGGAGGAGCTGGATGTCAGCGTGCCGCTCCCTGGAGTGGAAACTGAGGGTTAGGCTGCTGCAGTCCATGCTGGGGATGATGGGACCTGGTCAGGGAAAGGATGGCAGGACTCTGCGCTGGGAGAGGGAGCCCAGCTACAGAGATGGGAGGGGAGGAGAAGGGGAGAAGGGAGGTGACTGGGTGGTCTCTGTGTGGCCTCTTAGAGCCCAAGAGAAGAGATGGTGTGGGGGTGCAAGCCTGGGCCTGAATCCAAGGAGCACCTCCCAGGAGGTCACCAGCCAGGAGGTCACCAGCCACCAGACTAACAGGGGACTTGGATCCTACTCAGGGCTGCTGTATTCTCATCAATACAACTGGTGTTCTGCCCTGGGCAGCAAGTGTGTTCAGAACTGGGAAAAAAAAAAAAAAAAAAAAAAAAAAAAAAACCTAAAAAAAAACAACCAAAAATTAAAAAAAAAAAAAAAAAAATGTATAAGGAGAAATGTAAATTTATGAAAATGAGTAAAGTACCTGACCCTTCTCCTTCTCATGTAAATTGTAAACTGCTGCTTCGCTGGACTTCATAGCTCAGGCTTCTGTGAACTGTCTCTGATGTGGCCTCCCCCCAGGGCCCCGGCCTTCCTGTTTTGAGGAGCCTGCCCTTCCTTTCCAGCTGGTGCCTGGGGTGAAGGAAGACATTTTGCTTTTCCTGTCCCTTGCCCTGAGGGAATTAGCCCTTTGCAACCCCCATGCACGGTTGGTTAGCACACCAGGGTGGACGGTGGGGGAGACAGGCTGAAGGTATTGAAGAGAAGAGAAAGAGAAGAAGCGGAAAGGACGGAAAGGACGCTTGAGAGGGGCGGGGAGGCGGGCAGCAGCTGACCCCGTGCAAGCATGGGGTCTTCAGAATTTGAAGGTTGCCCAGTCGTCAGAGGCACCAACCTGCATAGGTCCAGTCATGCAGTCTCGAGGCTAGACACTGCCGGGTTCCTCGCTTTGGGGTGCACTCCTGCTGTATTTTCTCACTTGTTAAACGAGGAACTTTGGAGGCCCATAGCTCTGAGGGCTGTATGAGTGCCAGCTCCTAAGGGACTGTCACCTCACTGGGAGGATAAAGCCTTCCATGACTCTCAGCTCTCCGCCCAGGGCCGGGTGGGTGTGTGGCTGTGTGAATCCTACCTACATTCTGTGACTTTAAGATGCTGGGACTCTGGGAGCCCAAGATGCGGACATTCTGTGCATGCAGGATTCTAGAATTTGATGATTTGATGATTCAATGATGCTAAATGGAGCTGCTGGGAAGAGCTGCAGCCACCTGCCTTGTTAATGTCAATGTTCAGTTATTAAAAACATAACAAGACACAATGGAGACAGATAGCTTGAGGGAGGATGGCAGCTCCACCCTCAAGGGAAGGAGGGGAGGGGGGGCCTTGACATCACAGGAGATGGTGACCCTTTTAGCCTGGTCACACGGGCTCGCCCCTGCCACGGCAGACTTGGTGCATGTTCACGTGAGGGACCCGCCACTTTCTAAGCTTGTATGGTGTGGCAGTCAGTCCCATCACCCACTACCTGTATCCCCCAAAGAGCACCGTTCTCCCCAGCCCTCGGGGTGTCTTCATAGAGCTGTAGATGGGTGTATACAGAAGGAGGGGCCTGCTCACCCCCTTTCTCAACAGCTGCCCGAGGGGAAAACAGGACGTGAGTACTTCCTGGACGCGGGTGTGGAGATGCAGGAGCCTTTGCCAGTGAGGGCTGGGGACCCAGAGAGTAACCGGAGGGTAGTCTCTGTGCTCCCTACAGTCTCAGCTCCTATCCCGAGGCTGAGGGGGTCTAGAAGAGCTGGTGCAGCCTGGCCTGAGTCTCAGGCACACCGTGTCACACAACCAGCCCTGTAGTCTAGTACCTCACTGCCTCTTGAGTCCTGCTTGTGCCTCATTACCCAGACCAGAGCTGGAAAGGAACCTGGCTCAAAGAGATCTTGCCTTCTAGAGCCTAACCTTGGGGACCCCGCAGAAGCCTGTCAAGGCTGCATGTCCAGAATTCCCCAGCCTAGTGGGCTGCCAAATCAGAACTAGTCCAGGTCTCATTACCCAGTGGGTCTGATCTAGGGCTCCCTGATTCCCCGGGGGGCACCTCATTGCCACCACCCAGCCTTTCCCTTCCCCTGGGATCCCTGTGAGGCAGGATTGGAGGAAGGACTCAAGTTCAAGGGCAGAGTCCCTGTCTGCCACCCTCCAGCTTTCTCCTCCCACAGGCTAGAAAGCAGGTGGGAGACAGCTGTTCTCCTCATCCACAAGGCTCCATTGTATACTCCCTCCTGTCTCGGTCTCAAGAGTAGGGTCTTCTGCAGGGAACCCTCTGCAGCTGACTGGCTCTCAGAGAGCCTTCCTGTGGTTCCCCAGCCGGGCTTCCCTCTAGGCTCTTCCACCCTCTTCCATCATGCTCTCTCTCGGCCACGAGCCCCAGGCTCTCTCCCATCCCCATAGATCTCCGTTTCTGGTTGTACAGGTGTGACTCTCTCAAAAGCCAGCCTAGGAAAAGCCCTAGAAGATCAAGTAGAACCCTTTTCCGCTGATGAGGGCGCTGCCTCAGAGAGGGGAAGGTCCTGACTAAAGTGACACAGTAGGCTGTGGCAGAGTTCTGTGCTGTGCCTCTCTCTTCTAGGTCATGGGCACACCTTGCCCTTCGCCTTGGGTGTCCAGGGTTTGAGAACTGACTGTGATAGACACAGATTACACAGGGGCCTCCTGAAGACCAGCTGGCCTCTCTTAGCCTTACCTCACAGCCGCAAGCCGCTGTCTGTCTTCTTTGCTCATCCCGTCTTCTCCACTGATGTCTAGATAGCCATTCCATTGGGCAAACCCTGACCTTGGGACTTAACTTGGGCCTCCATGTCTGGTGTGGGCACCTGTGCATACAGACACACAGACGTGTGCAAAGGCATCACTAGCACAAGCAAATCCCATCCAGGTTAAAATTGGACATAAAGGAGGTCACTGTGGTTGTTACTGTCTTCTCTTTGCCGTAAACCCCCGTGCATCTTGTGGGAAGCCCTTCAGGGTCCTGCAGATGGGCTCTACCTCACTAGTTCCTCAGTGACAGCTAGGGGCATGCCCACCTCCACAGTGAGATCCCTCCCTTCAGTCTTCAGGAGCAACTCAGCTTCCTGTGACTGGGTGGGAAAGCCAAGAGGCTCCCCAGAGGACAGTGGGACAATGAGGAGGAACTAACAGATAAGACTTAGCATCTTCCTAAAGCAGGCCCCACCTCACCCTGACAGCCCCACCTGGCAACTTGGGCATAGCCCTGTCCGGTTGCCCTTTAGAACTAAGGGTTTTGTGTGCCCCCTGGCTCATAGGTCAGAGAACTGAGAGCACTGATGCCCTGTGGTAGTCTTTTGACTGGATCCGGAGAGTCAGGTTCTTAGGTTACTGGAGACACATGGGCAGGTAAATCTGTATTCTCGGGCACGGGAGTGGGGAAGTGTGTGATGCGGCAGGGATCAGCATTAGAACTGGGGAAGGCCTGTGAATGCCCAACTGAGATTCTCCCCTCATCCAGTTCCCCATACTAGGGGTCGAGTAGAGAGAATCAGAAGAGAGAGAGAGAGAGAGAGAGAGAGAGAGAGAGAGAGAGAGAGAGAGAGAGAGAGAGAGAGAGAGAGAGAGAGAGATTGAGATACAGTGTGTGAACTGGAGCAGCCCTTGTTAGGAGTCTCTGAGGGTGGTAGAGGCTCACTTCCACTCTGTGTTCTCCTGGGAGAGGAGGGCATTCAGGACTGTGGGGAAGAGGAGGCAAATGTTCTGTGCACAAAGGGGATGTCCTCTAGGGTCAGATACTTCTCTCAGCACCCCAGTCAGTTCCTCTGCAGGACAAGGCAGGGTTAGCGGGGTCATTGCACATAGGGAGGGAGCAGACTGGAGCCGACACACGCCAGACCCTATAGCAGACCCTATAGCAGCCAGCACAGGTGATCTTGTCGTGCCCTGGGTTATAATCGGTCCCCTGTAGAGGTCTAGCCACTCAGCCACACTTGTCTGGGGAGATGGCCACTCCTAGACTGTCACTCTACACACGGACACCTGAGTGACACTCAGGACTAGCCGAATATGTAGCAAAACAGGAAACCTCACTGGACAGAGGGGACATGTGAGACAAGCAGACACCTGACCCGGTCACTCCACAGCATCCACACACCAGGTGCAGCCACCGTCACCCGCCCCCATTACCCCCGTGAGGGCCAGAGACTCCTATGGCCGCAGGCAGGTGTCTAGTGCCTGGGTGGGGAAGAGAGGGATGCCAGGCAGGGAACTTAGCTCTTCCCCATGCCAGACTGTGTCTCCCCCATCCTGCAGAGCCAGCGCCTCAGGCTGTTTATTTCCTTTCGGGGATGGGTGTTTTGTCCCCCTCCCCCCTCCCCACCCTGTCCCCACCACAGGCTTCCGAAGCTGCCAAATCAAATCAGTCCCTGCACCCTCGCCAGGCTGGCATGGAGGCCAGCAGCTGACGGGAACGAAGCCAGGCTCAGAATATCCCACCGCCTGTCCGATGCTGGGACGTGCTTGGGAGGGGTGGGGGTGGGGGAGGGGCAGGAGTCTGCAGCTGGCCCAGGACAGTGCTTGGCAGAGAAGCTGGGGCTTCTCCAAGTTGCCTGAGGGGTGGACCTCTGAGAACCAGTGAGCAGGTTGCTGACTGTCTGTCAGGCCTGAAGCAACACTGTTAGCAGCAACTCTGGGAGTGGGGGAGGTGGCGCTGGGACAATTGGGTGGAGGTCCATTTGAGGCCCAGAGGTCTCAGTGCCAGATTGGTGATAGCTGTCTGCACACACAACACAAGCTCTTGGGGTTTTCAGCATCTCCGGACTTTGAGAGCCAAGGCCCCAGCCCACTCTGGAGAGTCACTGAGTACTTCAGGTGGGTGTTCTGATCCCATTTGACAGATAAGGAAACTGAGGTTTAGGAAGGCCTGAGAAGGTTTCCTGGAGAGAAGTAGAAGTGGAGGGACCTCAGGATGAGTAGAACTGTGTTCCTGTCTGTAACTTTGGAACACTAGGCATAAGGGCAAAATGTGTCTCTGCTCTCAGAGCTGAGAAAAAGCAGACAGAGGTGCCCAGGGATCAGGAAGGGTGTTGCAGGGAGAGCCGGGCACAAGCAGGGAGGGCAGACTGGGGAGAATGGGAGAAGGCCTGGTAGGCCTCAGCCATTGGCCTTCTTGTCTCTGCAGCCAGCCAGGACCCCCTTGCACAGAAGCCAGAACCCCCAGGGAGTAGAGACGACCGACTGGAGGTGAGAGCTCAGTGGGCATTGGGGGTGGGGTGCAGGATTTGGAGGCTGGAGCTGCATCCCCCGCCCACCCTCTCCAACCTAAGGGCATACACACACACACACACACACACACACACACACACACGCGCACGCGCGCCAAGACCCCTCACCTTACTCCATGCCCAGCCTGGAGGGCAGGCTCTCTGTCCTCACCTCAGCGGGAAGCCACTTCTGACTCCTCTCTGGTTCTCCTTGTCCTTCGGAGTCCTTGTCCACTGCAGAGCTCCTCTCCCATTCTGTCCCCTGCACTGGCCATGCCCCCGACATGACACACGCCGCGACATGCATTGGCTGCTTGCTCCCGATTGTCCCCACCTTCCCCGCGGTTGCCAAAAGGAGCTTTCTAACACCCAAATTTGAACCTGTCTACTCACACACTCTCCATGGTCCCCGTCCTCCTGACCTTCCGAAGCCCCGGCCTACCACAATCTCCTGTGTCTGTTCTTGCTTCACCAAACACCTGCTGCTGACATCCTGAACAGCCCTGGGCTCTACACTAGTCCCCCTCCTCCAGGATGACCTCCTCCCACTCTCCATCAACTCCAGCCTCAGCCGGCTCACAGCTCACGCCTCCTCCTCTGAGCTCTCCCGCCTGGCGGTTGGGTACTAGGGCATCCTGTTGTCTTTACCCACTGTGTGCCAGTCGTAAGAACCCTGCTTTCTTCCTACTGTGACTATGTGTATGCCTGGCTTGCCCCTGCACTATGAGCTCCGTAAGTCTGGAATCTGTGTTTCTCTCATTCTCTACCTCCACTGATGGGAGGGCCACCAGCCCAGTTCCTACTGCCTTTGGGGGTGCCTTGATTTAACCTTCCATGTTCAATGGGCAACAAAAATGGGGGTAAACTGTGGGTCTGGAAGATTGAAACAGAGTGGTATGTGTGTGCGCGCTGTGTGCATGTGCACTGGTTCCTGTGTCTGCCAGTGTGCCCAAGAGATCCGAGGGTAAGACGTTGTTGCCAGTGTCAGCCCTGTGGTGCCAAGCCCTGTGAGCATGTGCCCTGTACAGCTCTTAGCATAAGCTTAGGACAGCTGTGTTTGGGGGAAGTCAAGACTCAGAGCAGGTGCTGGGGGTGGGTCAGGATAGAGCTGAGGCTAGATGCCTCCCTGTCCATTCATTCAGTTGAGAAAGAGATGTCCACCAGGGTTTGGGGCAGGGGCTCAACACAGCTTTCCTACTGTAGCATGAGGCCTTGGCTGAGCATGTCCCTTGCAGTGGGACTGGGTCCTGCTGCTAGGCGCTGGCCAAGGGAAGGGGGAGGGACTGGAGCGTCATTATTAATTTATTTATTGCCGTGGCATTCCCCATGGGTGGGAGCTCCCACCAGAGCTGGGACAGATGGTGTTCCTGGGAGCCAGCAGTGTCTCAGCAGCCTCGGCCACCCGCCAGGGAAGACTGCGTTTGTCACCAACCCAGGAAGCCACAAGGGGAGGGATTTGGAGAAGCTGAGACCCTCTAAGGTTGTGGGCGCTGAAGGAGCCTGGCTCCAGGTTTTGTGTCTCTGTGTGCAGATTCTGTTCCTCGCCCATTAGCCCTCCGGTCTGCAATCCACATCCGGTCCCTTCCCCATTCCACCAGCAGTATCCTCTCCACGAGGCCTCCCCTGAGCAAGCCTTTGTTCTCTGCTGTCATCTCTCTCCCTTTCCTGTTGGGTCCTGTTGCCCTCTCACTCTGATTAAGGATTTCAGACTGGGATGGTCTCAGCTCTGTTCTACCCACAACCCTTCACTCATCTCAGAGGATGGTCATCAGCTCTGCCATCTGGGAGAACCCGCTCTGGTCTGGGTCTGCCACGCAGCCGTCCTGAGCCCATGTCCCTCCTCTGTAAGTGGAGATGAGATCTCCCAATGGATATAGTTGGGGTTGGCAGAGTGCTTGGTAGAACGAAGGCCCTGGGCTCTCTCCTGAGCACTCTACACATCAGGCTCAGTGGTCAGCTTGGGATACAAAGTACCTTGTCTTCAAAACCCAAAATAACACAAAACAAGCAAGCAACGACAAAAATTCCAAACAAACAAAAAAGATCTCCCGCCGTCACTGGGACAGAAGTGCACCGTTATCAGCATTAGCGTCCTGAGCAGCCGAGGGGAGCTGCAGGGTTCATGTGAGGCCCAGACCCAGGTCTGTGCCACAGAGGGTTATGGGAAGAGCTTTCTTGCTCAGTGATCTGTCTAGTCCAGACTAAATTATGCCCCCCCCCCCCGGCCCCAGCACACACACACAAGGCAGTGCATGTAGTAGGGCTTAAAGGAAGCTTGTAAAGTTCTGTGGGCTCAAGACATCCTTCTGGCACTGGCTTGGTAGCAGCCATGGTCACCATGCTGTCAGCACCCCTCCCTACCCAGGTTCAGCATAATCTTTAGGGATGGCTCCCTGGCCTCTGGCCAGCGGGAGGGAGGGGCCTTTCTGGCTAATCCTGGGATGCAGGCGCTGGCAACAACATCATGCTCAGTAGAGACAGTTCAGGTTGGTGAACTAAGCGTACCAAGTTAATATCTCCGAGCTGGGACCAGGGGCCAGGTGGGGTCCTGGGAACTCCAGCCGGGGTGAAGACGGCAGCAGGTGCCGAGACAAGGCAGGCATGGAACAAAGGCACGGCTGCCGATACCAAGCTCCCCAGTGCACGGTCCAGCCGTTGCACCTCCATGGCCGCCTTTGGAGAAAACTAAGACTATATCCTGTGGCGTGGCACTGCTCCCCAGGCCCCCTGGGTCCTCTCACATCCTCTTCTTGTCCTTGAACAGTCAGTGCTTCAGTTTGGTGGCTTTGCCCCATCTTCCATCCCCCCAGCCCCATGCCACACTAGCTCATATTGATCCTTCCGGGTTAAACATGAGAAATTTCCCACCTCAGGTGGACTCAATCTTGTCCTCTCCCTGGGCACTCACAGCCCTAAGTCTCCCTGCACGTACCATTGGGCAACTCGTTACACCACACAGTTATTGGGTCGTATATTTACTCTCCAGTTACTGAAAACACCTGACTCTGACTCTCTTTCACCGCTGTTGGGTTCAGTGGGGCCTGGTATCCAGTAGATGTTAACAAAGACTTCTCTCATGAATGAGCATACCTGTGCATAGGGTTAGAGTAGGTAAGAAGGAGGCTCGGTTGGTGGATTAGGGCAGTCATGGAGGCTTCTGAGAGACTTCACAAAGACATAAAGGGTGGAGAGAGTCAAGACCAGAGATCAGCTGGGCTGTCAGAATCCACGGGGTCAGCCCCCCCACAGAACCAATGAAGGGTGCCAAGGACCAGGAACACCCAGATAGAAGTATCTGAAACTCACCCCTAAGGGTCCCTAGAGGTGGGAAGGTGTGGTTTGAGAGCTAGAGAGTAAAGGTTCCAAGGTGGAAGAGGGGCCCATGCGCTGGTTCACTGGTTCACCGTGGGCAGATCTGGGAGCCATGCAAAGCAAGGCCGGTGCTGTGGGTGGAGGAGCAAGGCTTGAGTGAGCTGAGGTGAGCAATGGGACAGGACCACAGGTCAGTGGAGCACAGGTCCTGGGCACTGGGGTGAGCCTGAAGGGCCACAGTGAAGCCATTTGCCGGGCCTAGTTGAGCATTCCAGATCAAGCCCTCCTCCTGCCAGCTGTTCCTACTGCGTCCTGAATTCTCACAGCCGTAGCCAGTGGTCTCAGTGCTGCCCTGTGGCCCCTGAGGGAGCTACTGCCAACAAGTCGGCTGGAGCATCTGGCATCCACGGGGGCCCCAAGGCCCTGCCATCTGTGTGTGCCCACCTGTCAGGCTGCACAGGCCTGAGGCACAGAGAGCCTCGGGACCAGAGAAGAGGTCTCAGCTGTCACCCTAGCCTGTCTCTCTGTCTGCCGGTCCATCTGTCCACACCCCTACTGGTGAGAGAACAGTGGGAAGGGCACCGCAGGCAGGTCCTGCCATCAGAAGAGCACAGTCAGAAGGAAGAGGTGCCAGAAGGAAGAAGATGAAAGCCGAGATAAGGCCAGGCTGTGGGCAAGCTCAGGCTCAGAGAAATCCAGGCTCAGCTCAGAGAAACAACGGGAATGACTGAGAGACGCACAGCAGGTCCACGGGTGTGTGTGTGTGTGTGTGTGTGTGTGTGTGTGTGTGTGTGTGTGTGTGTGTGTGTGTGTGTGTCGGGGCAGATGCTGGGGGCCAGGCATGAGCATGAGAGCGAGCGGAACGTCCCCTCCCCCGCCCTGTCCTGCTTGGCCCTTGGCTGTAAACACTCAGAGAACAAGTTCCGTTTCCCGGGAAATATTTATCTCGGGCCGTGTGGGGAGCGTGTGCGTTGGCCTCTTTGTGTCCTTCCTGCAGGTTGGCCCGGGCAAGAGGTGAGGGGCCTTGGCAGCCAGGAGGGACAATCTGTAGGGCCATAGGAAAAGCCAGGAAGGAGGGGGCCGTACCCTGAGTTCCCTGACTGGAGCCTGAATCAGAACCGAGCTGGCCTGGGAGGGAGGAACCTGTTTTCTCTAAATTCCACAGACCGACCTCTGCTCCCTCATCCTGTCTTCATCCTTGTCAGCCCTGACGCTGCCAGGTTCCCGTCCGTCTCTAAGACACTTTGCTCCTGTCTGGTTCCTCATCTCTAAGCCTTTTCTTTCTCTTCCTCCCCATTTCCCAGATCTCGGGGCTCTCCTTAGAGGTGACTTCCTCTGGGACAGCTTTTCTAACTCTCTGACCTTCTGACCTTTTGTCATCTGCCCTCCTTCTCCTTCCTCCATCAGGCTTCCAGATTGAGACCTGCTGGTCTTGTCTAAAGTCAACCAGGCAATGTTTGCTGTGGCCTGTCGGGAGCCTTCCTCGGAAGCACAGGGCTAGGCACTCTATCAATGGTGCCTGTGTGGTACTTTGTGGGTATCTCCTGTGCCCATCTCATGGGACCAGCCCAAGCCCAGGCACTTGGACAATTTGAGTATGTTAAGGGGAGACCAGGAAAAGCCCCATGAGACCATATAGAATAAGCAGGAGCCCAAAGTGTTTGCTGACTGGCTACAGGTTGTATGTCCCAGACAGGGCCCAGCCCGACAGGACCCTGACAACAGGAAACCTCTGAAGGAACATATGCTGAGGTCTTTGCGCACAGCAACAGGAAACAGTGCTGACACGAGGCAGCAGCTCTGTGACTGCCCAGCAAAGGGGTGGGTGTGGGTGCTGCTTCAGTGACACTGAGACATGGGTGGTGGGACAATGGGTATTCTAAGGGGCGTGGACATTGGATCTGTGACATGTGATACTACTAAGTATATGACCGTGATCATGGGATTCTGTGTAGAGAGCGAATGAGTTGCTGAGTGCTGGTTGTGGGACACTCTGAGGTACTAAGTGTGTGAGACCTTGTGTGTGACTCCGAGGATAATGATGGGTCCATACCAGGTGTGACGTCATGAGAATCAAATACATAAACATGAGGAAATGACACTGTGTGGTGATAGGTGTGGTCCTGAGCTTGTGGCCATGAGGCCCCAGTGTGTGCCCCAAGGATACGATTTGAGAAAGTCGAATGTGTGAACGAGGATGTGATAGGAGGTGACATCAAGTGTGTGAAAATGGCTATGATGCACCCAGCCCTCCCTCAGCCTGGCGTTGCACGTGTGATGTGTAACGGTTATGACAAAATGAAATGTGAACCCGCAATGCTGAGTGTGACCGTGTTGTGGGAGGAGGCAGGGAATTAGCACAGTACAAGAGGCAGTTGGAAAGATGCCCCTGAGGGCTGTGTGCCACGTGGTGAGTGGAGTGGCCCAGCAGGGAGCTGGGCAGGCCCTGGGAGCCTCCTGAGAGCTGAACAAGCCTTTGAGAGGGCTGCAGGCTGAAATGATTGAATGCGTTGATGGCTTTGAAGGTGAGAGAGAAGGCAGAGACTGTCATCACATGGGCATGAGAGGTTAATAAGAACCCCTGAAGTGGGCTGGCCAAACAGCGTAGCTGGCAAAGTGCTTGACCAGGATGAGGATCTACAGTTGATCTTTCCACACTGGGGGAAAAAAAAAAAGGCATGGCAGCCTGCATCTTTGATGGTGTTCCTGGGGAGGCGGAGAGAGGAGAAAGACTGGGGCTTGCTCACCAGACAACCGGGCTGAACAAGGGCCCTGGTAGAAGAGCTAATGTGGAGAGTGGTTGGTGAAGACACCTGAGGCTAACACTGAGACTCAGCTATACAGAGGAGGGGTGGGGTTGCTAAATGGAAGGCGGGGGTCAAGGAAGAGGGGACATTTTTCTTGTGGAACTTTTTAATTTTGTTCTTTTTTTGAGACAGGATCTCATTATGTAGCCATGGCTGGCCTGGAACTCACTATGTAGACCAGGCTGGCCTCAACCTTACATGGATTCTCCAGCCTCTGTCTCTTCTTCCTGAGTGCTGGGATTAAGTGTATTTACCACCATACCTGTCCCCAAATAAAAATGCTTTAAGCACAATACCATAAAGAAGAATACAGCGTGCTGTCCAGTCACCCAGTGACGACACTGGTCACCAATTAGTCATGTGCAGCCCACGTTTACTCTCATCAATTTTGTAGCCCCTCTTCATTTTTGTTTTCAATTTTCTTAAGTTGAAAAACTATTTCATTGCGGTAAAACATGCGCAGGGCAGTTTTCTGTCCTTAAATACATTCACACTGGGGAGGCAAAGGAAGGTGGATCTCCGAGTTCCAGGCCAGCTTGGTCTGAAGAGCAAGTTTCAGGGCAGTCAGGACTACACAGAGAAACCCTGTCTCAACAAACATACATACAAACAAAATTGTTTACATTGTTTCTGAACCAAGCTCCAAACTCTTTCCATCTCCCAGGCAAACTCTACCTGTGGGAAAGCCTTCTGCCTGCCCCAGCCCTGGCAGGCTCCTTCCACTTTCAAGCCTCAAGGGGCCGCATGTAATTGCAATCATGCAGCGTTCGTCTTTTGGGGAACTGGCTTTTTCTCACTGAACATATTGTCCTAGCGGTCCATCCATGTTGGAACACGTGACAAGGCTTTCTTCCTCTTACAACCAACTGATTCCAGTGCACACCTTCTTGCTTGTCTGTTTGCCCACTAATGGCCACTCCTGTCATTTCCACTGTCTAGCTGTTGTGATATGGCACCTCTGAACACGGTGTGCAAAGATCCCTTCAATACTCTGCCTTCCATAACCTCGGCTATATAGCAGTAATCACTCTTGCTGGACCATGTGGTAATGATCCACGTTTGATTTTTATGTTTTTTTTTTTCCTTTTCTTTTTTCTTTTTTTAGTTTCTTAAAAAAAAAAAAAGAATTACCTTTTATTTAGTGTGTGTGCATGTGTACCTGTGCGTGTGTGTGTGTGTGTGTGTATACACCATGGCACACACATGCAGGTCAGAAGACAGCTTGCAGGAGTCAGTTCCCTCCTGCCATGTGGATGCCGGGAATCAACTCAGGGTTGGTGGCAAGCACCAGCCTGTTTGCAGGCCTATTTGTGTTGCCATTTGTCCCCATGGACTTGAATGTGTGACCTTCTTGCCTTGGTCCACTGGGTCCTGGAGTTACAGGTGTGCACTCGCACGCTTGTCTGTGTTTTAGTTGTTATTGGTTTTAGGAATGGCCGCATCACGTCTCCCTGCATCTGCATCAGTTTCTGGTCCTCCCCACGGTGTATAAGGGTGTCTGTCTCACCACACCTTAGCCAGCCCTCGCTTTTTTTGGATTTCTCAGGTGACAGCCTTCAGAATGGGTGTGACGTGGCCTCTCGCTGTGGTTTTGATTTTCTTTTCTGAACAATTAGAGATGCTGCTTATCCTTCCACACAGCCAGCCTCTGTGTATCTTGTGCGTGTCTTCCCTAGGGAAACGTCTAACCAAGTCCTTTGTTCATGCTTTAGGTTGGATCGTTTGCTTTCTGTGGCAAACCTTTATTAGATACAAAATTTGCAAGTATTTTCTTCTCATTCTGTGGGTCATTTTGCTGAAACATTTTTATTTTATTTCATTTAACTTATTTCTGTCTTGCCCTCCTCAACCCTTCTACCCAGTGTTCCCCCTACTACTTTCAAATCACATTTATTCCTTTATTTATTTGGGGGGGGGTGCTGAGAGGCCCTGAGGTGGCAATGAAAGGAAACAGTGTGACACAGAGCCAGCATGGAAGCCTATCCTAGAGCCGTGACAGGGTGCGACACTGGCCCGATGTGATGTGTGACACAGAGAATGTGAGACAACCCCAGTGGAGGTGACAGGAATGAATCACAGTGTGACAATCAAGGTGGGACTCTGTGGACACTGCAGCGACCCTGTGTCAACAACTGTGTGGGTCCTGCTGTGAGAAGGTCACAGTGATTGTGTCCATGTGTGATCTCTTGGGGTGATGTGTGTGGCACAGGGCATAACTCTGTGTGGGAGTGAGAGGGGCTGAAGATGCTTTGTGAGTGACTATGTCTGGGGTCAGTCGCAGTCATACTTGCTGACTTCGGAGTGGGGTGGGGGTGATGGATGACGTCGTAGTATGGACAAGAGACATTCTCAGCTGGGATAGAAATAGTGTCTGCCAGCAGGTGTGAGGAGTCCTGCCTGCTCCGGATACCCGGGAAGGAATCACAGGGAAGGCTACCTCACCCTGGCAGAAGGCTTCAGAAGCTGACCACGCCGACCAAAGGCAGTGCTGTAGGTTCTGACTGATGCTCATCATTTTATTTGTTGAGCCTCAGTTTCCCCCAAGTACCACATAAGGCTGTTGAGGGGATTATAGGAAGTAATCTCCCATACCAGGTAAAGGTTCTGCCTCTTGGGGTGCTTTTCCCTCAACCCTGGACCTTCATGGGAGCTGATGGGAGCACCCATGGGAGCACCTGTGAGAGGTGTGCTCCCACTGGAGGACCTGTGAGAGATGTGCTCCCATGCCCTCAGCTCTTTTGTCTTTCCCCGTTCACTTTTTCCTGTCCCTGGCTCAGTGTTGTGGCTTCTATTTGTTCCTGCATTCCTTTCTTCCAGACTCCCGCTGTACTCACCAGCCCATGAGCCTCCAGCACAGGTTCCTGAGGCCTCATTCAATTAAGACCGATGCAATTTGCTCATGGAAGGAAAAAAAAAAAAACATAATTTGGTTAATCACACCAGTAGGGGATCTGGACCTGCTGGGGAAAGCTGGGAAGGGTAGGAGGCTCATGCAAACAGCTAAGGACATAGGTGTCCACTGCTTGTCCCAGGTCCCTGACTACTCCCTCAGGTTCTTTTAGGAATCAACAGAGTCCAAAGCTTGGGTCACCCAAAACCTAGCTAGAGGCTATGATACAGGAGTCCATTCCCGACCCTCACACACACACACTGGTGTCCCTGGTTGAGTTTCTACCTGACTCTGGGCCTGTTTCCTAATACATGAGAGTTGGGTTGAGCTGTCTCAGAGCGCCCAGTATCTCAGCTGCAGTTTGTGCCCCTCATGGTCCCTGTAGGACGTTCTTCCTGGGCTGTGGAGATAGAGAGTTCAATGGTGGGTCAAAAGGAGAGAGTCCTAGAAGTTAGGAAATGGGGGGAGGGTTGTCCTGCAAGCCTCATCTGAAATGTGACATTCTAATTCAAGTCAGAAGGCTAGTCCCCAGGCTGTCCTGGAGGTGGAACAGGGAGAAAGGGACCTGTAATTTGCTTGTTTTCTCCAAGGTCAGTGCATCTTAGCCATACATATTATCTCTTGGCCTCCAGAGGAGCTGAGAGACTGGACCTAGGGCCCTCTCTCCTCATGCAGACTTGCCTTTCTCGACTTGCCCAAAGATGATCCAGGCACCTACAGTCCATTGAGACAAACCTTGGTTGATTCTAGCTCTGGGGAAGGTATTGTTGGCTGGTCAGACCACTGAAGCCAGGGAGGTTGTTTGTTTGGTTCGTTGGTTGTGTGTCGTTGTTTTGTTGTTGTTTTTTAAGATTTGTTGAGCACGTGTGTGGCATGTGCTGGAGCAGAGGTGGGTCCTGCTCTCAGGAAGGCAACGGAGGGGGTGGGGGGAAGCAGTGCATGTGGAAGAGACTCTGACTCTGGAGATGCCAGCACTCAGCTACAGGCTTACTTGTTCATTTAGACACAAGACCAGCCACCAGGCCATTCATGATCTCCCAGACAGCCACACACTCATGAACATAGCAGACTCGGTCAACCTTAAATATTGTATTCATATCTGCCTGGACACATGGCCGCATGGATACAGCGGATACATGGATACATGCACTTTGCTCTTCTCGTCTTCCACGGAAGCACAGACCACATACTTTCACACCACAGATGTTTCTCTCATGACCCAAGGGACATATTCCGCTATGGTCATGTGATGGTCCTTAGGGACACACTATTATGGATGGCATGTGTTTAGGTCACCAGTAAAGTAAGAGCTACCAGCTCCCCAAAGAGTGAGGGAAAAAAAGCCAGTTCTGATGAATGTATCCAGAGTTTCACATCAAGAAAATAGTCTCAAATGCCGTTAAGAGTCTCCTTTGCAAAATAAAACTTGTTTTCATTACCCAGAGGGTCTGAGGCTCTGGGAGGAGGGCATTGTCTTTCAGAGACCCCTGGCTCACAATCCCCCAGCCCTGGTGTGTATGGAACTGTGTGAGCGTGTGTGTGTGTGTGTGTGTGTGTGTGTGTGTGTGTGTGTGTGCACATGTATGTCTGGCCTCAGCTCCCAGGCCCTGAGGATATGAGGAAGGAGAGTGGGAGAATTTCTGCAGAATCCGGATGTTTGTTCTCTAGCTTCTGGGCCCTCCAAAGGCAAATAAATAGCTTTGGATGCCAGCCTGCTGCTGGGTGGGGCTGGATGAGTGCATGAAGAGCCTGCTTTTGTCCCTGGAGCCCCACCAGCTGGGATCCTGTACATCAATGCACAGTGACAAAGGTCCTGGCCAGTTTCTGCTGCACCTCTCTCTGGGGATTGTTCTCTCAACTGAAAAAATGGAGGTAGGGAGGAGGTGAGTCCCTTGGAGATTGAGAGAGACAATGACACTCGGGACCTAGTACAAATGAAAATAGGATGGAGGGGGGGGCGGAGACCTGGAGGAGACAATGAGAGCACAGATGCAAGACATGGGGCCCCAGAGCCTACAAGGTCTCCGCAGTGACTCCATGGTTCCCTGGAGGATGTGCTGGGCCCCTGAGTCCTCACCCCTGCCCTGCTATATGTAAGGAGCAGGGAGAGAAGAGAGAGATGAGAGCCAGGGAACCAGATGGGCTCCTGAACCAGGCCAGGGCTGGGCCTGAAAGGTCACAAGAGAAGAGAGGATGCTGGGGTATAGGAAATGGGGGACCAATCTGAGAGGGATAAAGAGGGTCAGGGGTGAAAGTCACCCATTGAGCAAGGGCCTGAGTTTCAAGAGTCTGGGCAGAGAGGGAACTCGAACGTCAGCGTCCTCTGGTCTGGATGCCGCTCTGGAGCTGCCATGGGAATGTTGCCAACAGCTTCTCCCAGCCTAGGAACCCAGACCCCAAAGGAACAGACATCAGGGCCACTCCACAGGGCAGTGTGAACTCGTGGGTCACACTTAGGTTTTAGCAAAGTGCTGCACAGGGTGAGAGAGCCCAGAGAGAAACACAAAGGCAGGGGCATGCCTGAGATGAACCCTCTCCAGAAGATTCCTCACACCAGCCCCCCCCCCCCCCCCCCCAGTAAAGAAGGGCTATTTTTAGGAACAATAAATGTGCTCACACATTCCAGCAGGGGCAGGGAGAGCAAAAAGAAGGACAGGAGTCAGCGTAGAGGGGGAATCTCTCCTCCCTAGGTTCCCTTAAAGGGTTTCCTTGTATGTTGGGGGTCTTCCCCAGCTGGTCCTGGCCTCGCCAGTCCTGCCTCCTGTCCCCTTCTGATTCTTTTGTGTTTCCTTGTTTTTGAATTGGTCTCTGTCCCTGTATGTCTCATATTCCCATTCTCCTGGGATTTGGGGAACAGTTGGGACGAGCCAAGTTGTGAGGATGGAGCCAAATACAGTCAGAAGAGGAAGCAGCGTGAAGCTGTGGAATCAACATACACCAAAGAGACGCACCAAGACTAGCAGACACAGAGGTCCCTGGGGAGGTACTAGGAGGGCTGGAGACAGTCAGGACCAACCATCAGGCAGGTACCTTGGGACACCCAGTTCTCTGCCTGGCACCCCTGGTCAGCCCTTCCTTCCTGCCCTTCTGTAAGCCATACATCACCCCATGTCAAGTCAGTGCCATTTAGCATTTATTATCTATTGTGGGCACAGGAGGGAAGGAGACAATGGAAGAGTGGGAGACAAGAGACTCCCCCCAGGCCTAGAGAGAGACACCCAGTTACATTCCAACATTGGAGAGGTGACAAGACTATCCCTTGGCCAAAGCAGGACTTGATAAGTCCCAAGCCACAGGAAAGAGGGCCTTGCTCCATGACTCTAGAGAAGAACCTGGCTAATTTTTGTCTCCTCTGGCCTTCCATACACCCCATACCAAACTGGGCACCCAATGTCATGACACCTGCAGTCTAAAGACTCTGGTCCCATAGGAATTCCCAGGAGGACTGGGATGGAGACAGGTGTCCTCATGTAGACGACTTCCTTGAATAGGAGGTGCTGTTCACCTGCTCTTCCTGGGACCCTAGGCTTTTCCCACTGGGAAATGATCCTGAAGAGCAGAAGGTCTCCTGGCTTGCCAAGGTACCTTGAAAATGCTGTTAAAAGTTCTCAGGGGAAACCATCCTCTCATTCCATGGGCAGTTTGTTTAAGTCTCTCATCATGCCAGACTTGGGATACTGAGACCGCCATTGTCTCCCCGCCTGGGGCCTCCAGGAACTCCACCTCTCTGCTCAGGAAGTCACAAGCCTCCATCTTTCCTAGGCTCTTGTTGGAGACTAGATGATGCTAAGAGCAGAAGAGCTATGGGACAATCAGGATGGTGTCCTCTTCCCCCCAAAGCTCCTGGCCTGATGGGGGAGCCAGAGAGGGCAGAGTGGCAAGGCGATGACACACAGCACCAGCAAGGAGCACCGGCAAGTTGTGAGGGTCTGGGCGAACAGACCGTCACTGGCTCTCTCACCCACCCACTCTTGTCTGACCATTTCTTTGGTTATCATTTCCTTTGACATACTTCCCTTCCTGACACTGGTCCAGCTAGTCACTCGACATTCCTTTCTCCTGAGTGGACCGTTATGTCTGACTTTCAGAGGCTTCTGGGCTTGCTGGGTCAAGCTCTGGTCCTACCTCCAAGGCCACATGAGAGGTGGGGCCGTAGACATTCAGGCTCATAGAACCCGGAGCAGGAGGCTAGCCAGTTCACCGAGACCCTTTCTCGGGGCATTGATTCCCACTGAGTCTCTTCTTTCTTGTTCACCCCGGGGAACAGTGTACTCAAGCTTTCTTGATGCCTAAACATCTCCCCAGACACAACTCTGAGTCACTGATCCTTACCACAGTCCCCAGTGACTGTCCCACTGCACTCAATTCAACTCTCATGGTCACAGAGGCAGGAAGGTTAGAGACCACAGGAAACCGAGATGACTGGGGAATTGTGAGGAGACCATGGTGACATGCATGGGAGCTGGGCTTTGCTGATGAGAAACCTGAGGGCTATGGGGACAGAGCGGTCCTACTGTGTGGAGGAGGCAACTGAAGGTGGGGAGGGTGAGGAGAAGTCAAAGCCTGACCCAATTCAGCATGGTCTTAAATCTTCCAGGCCAGGGCCATCACCTCCTCCTGATACTGGGTTCTTGTCTCCCTCCTCTTTCCATTTCCCAAATCCTTCCCTTCTAGACTGGAGAGTAGACTGTCAGTCTCAGAGGACTAACAACCCCTGCCTTCCCGCCTGGCTGCTTCTACTTCACACTCTCTATCACCACACTTGGCCCTGGATGGCTCTAAAGGGTTCAGTACAGTGGGAGGACCAGTTCAGCCTGGTTGGGGAGGAGTGGGAGGTCCAGGGGGTACTGGCTATGGTAAGAGATGAGAGAAGCCAACAGTTGACCCAAGAGCCCCCTCAGGGAGTGGAGGTTCCCCCCTGGGAGGCGCCAAGACAGGCGCAGGTGTATTCTACAGTGCACGTGTCTCCAGTGTGGCTCGGAGGCTGGAGACGCGGCCCTGTTGGAGTAACAACTGAAGCCAGAGTCTTCGAAGGGTGGTGGGTGAAGGGAGAAGAGGGTGGGCAAAAGAAAGGGAGTGGGGGGGGGAGAAGAGGAGGACAAGAAGGGCCCTTCCTGTAGTGCTTGGCTCTTGAGCTGCAGGTGGCTCCTTCCACGTGCCCCTTTGTCACCAACTCAACGATGGCCACAGCTCCTTGTCTCCTTTCTCACCCTTATGCCTCCTCTTTCTTGTGGAGTCTCTTCATGTGGCGGGTAGCATCCAGCTGTCTCCATGGCTACCCTCACCGGAGAAAGGATCTACCTCCCCTACATCCTGGTCTCTACACCCCTGTCCCTCTAAAGTGGGGTGAGTGAAAGGCGCCCCTCAGGCCAGCAGCAGCATCTAGAAGTTGGGGAGTTGGTAATTCGAATTCATCAACCTCTTCCCAGACCAGCCGATGCAGAAATTCTGGGGGTGGGGAGAACACTTGGTATTTCAACAGTCCTCCAAGTGACTCTGTGGCATGCCATACTTTGGAAACCACTGAGGGACATCTGCAACCACAATCAGTACCCGAGAAAGGTACCTTCCCTGCTCCATAGCCAGAGTCACTCAGGGCATTGACTTAGGAGGTGACTCACTTGGCATCTGGGCTGCCCAACATCACCTAGTCTCTTTCCTTTCCTTTTGCTTCTGGCCCAGCTCAGCCTTGCTATTGGGAGGTTGTGGATGCAAATGTTAGCACACACAAGCAGCTCTTGTAATATTTTCAGGTGACAGGTCTGCTAGAGGCAGCTCTTTGGGCAGGTGGCAGGCGTGGGTGGTGGGGAGGGAAAGGAGCCACCTTCTCCTGCTTCCTCTGTTTTCTGCCTTGTGTCTGGGCAGCTGTGAAGAGCCAGAGAGGGAAACTGGGCTTGGGGTTGGGCTTGGGCTGGGGACTTTCCTATTCTGAGTTTCAAGGAGTCCTCTTAAATAGTTATACTAAGTACCCTAACTCTGGCTAATGGAGGAATGTGCTGGGCATGGAGATAGATGCACTCCCCATTCTCCAGGAAAGATTAGGAAATGTGTGCATTGCTCTCCAGAAAAAGAGGATGGAGACGGGGGGGGGGGGCAGGTGGCATCTGCTCCAGGCACCTGGTTTTCCCTACCGTGACCACTTTCTGGCGTCTCTATTCATGGCTGCACTCCATTTGTTGGTGTTCTCCCCCCATGTTCTCAGGATGGTTTCTTGGAGATCTGGGGGAGGAGTGGGCAGGAGAGACAGGGCTGGTGGGGGCGGGGAATATGCAGGAAAGAGAAGGAGGGTGGGCAGAGAAGCCTTCCCGGGGAGAGAGCCAGGATGTGGAGGTGGAAACGACATGGCAAGACGGGAGAGCAGTGTGTGACAGATGGACATCGACTAGGGTGTGATGGGAAAGGCAGAGGAGCACTTGGACCAGAAGAGCCTGACCCAGAGGGATGGAAAGAAGCAGGCGGGCAGAGGAGCTCCCAGGGAATCTCCCTTTGGAGGAAGATATCAGATTCCAGTCTGTGAGGTCAGCCCCTAACCTCAGGCCAGGAGGAGACGCAGAGCGAGATGAGTCGGCAGAGGTGGTTCCAGGGTACAGTTTGGGTTTTACTCTGGAGTTCCATGTTATTACTTTCTTGTAGGGAGCCCAGGTGCCAGCAGCAGGGAGAGCAGATGGCAGGTTTGTGAGGTAGGAAAGACATGGAGGGTTATAGACGTGGAATATGACAGCATCTTCTGTCGGTGACCCCTGACTCAGGCCATCTGTCCCTAAGGATGGCCCCAAGGGAGAGAAGACCAAAGTTTCTGGTTTCATATGATCTTAGGAAGGAGTTAGAAGCGATTCAGTCTGGGCCCTCCACTCTCCCCAGTCGAACACACAAATGCTGATTCAGGCCCAGGTCTCAGAAAACTGGCAACCTCCAAGGTTTCAGAGAAACCCTGGTTCCAACAGCATTGTCCCCTTTCATGGTACCTAGGGAGAAAAGACCAGCTCACAGGAATGGCGCTGTCTGCGGTGCTGATGGCAGTCTCAGCCCACAGCAGCAGGTAGAGAGCTGCAGGTAAGGGAGCTGCAGAGAGCAAAAGAACTCTGTCCATTCTTCCACCTACTGTCCACAGACTACCACTGACCCGCCACGTATCCTCCTACCCACCCACCCACCCACCCACCTACCTCCCATTCATTTTCCTATCTCTTTACCCATTTGTCCACCCACCCACCCATTTCCCTTTTCCCTACCTATCTACCCACCTGTCTCCCATCTAACACCTCTAATCATCCATCTATCCATTGATTTTTCTCATCTGTTCATCTGTTCACATACCCACCATCTTCCCGTTTTTTCAGTCATCTATCTACTCATTTTCTACCCACTTGCCTATCTACCCATCCATCCATTCATACATCGACTCATCCATCCATCCATCCACTCACACACCCATCTACCCACCCACCTATTTTCCTAATCACTCTCTCATCTACCCATCCACCTATTTTCCTAATCACTCTCTAATCTACCCATCCACCCATCCCATGCATCCCTCCATCCACTTACCCACTCACCCTCATCGAATTAGACCATAAAACCACAGAACTGGAGGTATCGTAGAGTAGAATGACCCTTTTACATTCAGGAGGAAAACAAGGTTCAGAAGAGGAAAGGGGTGTGTTCAAGGCCACCCGGAGCTTCTGTCGTCAATCTGGGACAGGGCTGGAAATCATTGCTCTTGTCTATACACCACAGGTTCTCCCCTGGGGTCTGGGAAATTGCCTGGTTGTTATGCTGATATTTACTCTGGTATTTGTTCACAAAAGCTGCAAGGACAGGAAATGTGACTGCCTCCACCCACTGTGAGCCAGGACTCCTGTGTATGTGCGCACATGCTATGTTCCCCCACCCCTGTGTGTGTGTGTGTGTGTGTGTGTGTGTGTGCAGACTCTTAAGTACTAGTCCTGACTGTACTCATTGGATGTATGGCTGCATTTCTCTGTGTGTGCCATCTACATGGAGGTATGAGCTCAGGTGTACACTTGACAGCCTGTATATGTGGCACATGGTTGGGAGGGAGTGAGGGGGGACAGACAAACAAGTGGGTAGAAAGGGCTGTTTTCCCTCCCTCCCTCGTCTTTTGAGAGTCCTGGGGTGCTAGCCCTGTTTGAGGCTGGCTCCCTGCTGTGTCTCCATTTCAGGAATTGCCCCATTTCCTCTTCACAGCTGCTCCCTCCCCCAAGGCTGCAGCTCTGTCCTGTGCCCAGGCAGGATTCGAATATAACTTCCCTCCCCCAGCTGGTGTAGTGGAGGTTAAGTTACTCTCAGACCCTTGGGGTGGGGTGGGGTGGGGGGTGTTCATTTGTGCAAGTGGCATTTCAGCGAGCTGTCCAGGCCCCTCTGTGTGCCCTATCTGAAGTGGCCTGTTTCCCTCAGTTGTTCCCACAGCTAACACCTCATTCTTGGGCAGGTCAGACTCCAAAGCAGATGGAGAGATGGCTGCCAAGCCTGGAGCCTCAACTCCACTAGTCTGCATCCTACTTACTCGACCAAGGATGGAGAACCCCTCCTTGCTGGTGCCCCAACTCTCCCAAAGTTATCTTACCTCATTCCCCACCCCCACCCCATCACCATTTTCTTGCCCTTGGCCTAAAAAGCCACAGCAAACTGTTCAATCAGAACAAAGGCCAGACAAGTAGCAACCAAATGGAGTAAAGGACAGCTCAAGGCATCCACCAATCAAAGCAAAGGGCAGGCTGGGGAGCTGGCCAATCAGAACAAAGGACACACTGACTTCTCTTAGCCCCTGGGGTGGGAGATGGGAGTTGGGTGCTATGCTCAGATAAGGTGGGAGATCTGGAGGTTTGGGTAATCTGTGGCCCACCACAGATGGGCCATTGTTTTTCTTTGAGCCTCAGTTTCTTCATCCCTCAAATGGGGAGACAGCTACTGCAGCCTGTGGCTTCAGAAATTTCTCTTGCGTGGAAGGCTTGCTGCATTGCAGTGGCTGCCACTCCTGTTTCCCTAGCACACCCATGGCAGATGTTATCAAAGTCAGACCCTCTCTGGGTCCCTCTTGGCAACCCACCTGCCTCCAGGCAGGAATAGGACTCCATGCTCCATGGATACCAAGACCTGGGACCTTGTCCTTGAAGCTCCATTCTAGAGAATGTGGGTCAAGAAAAAAAATTTTTTTTGAGATTTTGAGTATGGGATCTTCCCTCTGTGGTCTTTAGCCTTAGGCTTGGAAGCACATAGAAGCCTGGGACAGTGCTGATGTGGGGGGGTCTCTGGTCTGCTACATGAGGAAGTAGTTGTTGCCATGAGAACTGAGAAGGGTCTGACATCATGCTGGGTGTCTTCAAGGATATGGGTCTCTATGAAAAGGCGGCACGGATGCCTGAGGGTTGTAAGCAGGCAAACTTAGGGATTGTGTTATCTGGAATCAACTGCTTCCAGGATCCACAGTGGAACCATGACAAGACATGGTCAACCATGATCAAGATATGGTACACCCTGACAGGTGGGAGAGACCAAAGCAAGGTCTGGGCAGGGCAGGGAAGGGAATGACTGCTAGTGCCCCTCCCACTGGGAAAACAGCACGTGTGTGCATGTATGTGTGTGTGTGCGCGCGCGCACGCATGCATGCGTGTGTGGCCGTAGCCAAGGAGACTTGGCAGTGGCATTTGGAGCTGACACCTGGACAAACCTCGGGCTCCACGCAGACCCCAGCTCAGTACTATCCTTGGCAGGCTTTCTGTCAGGTAGCATTTGGCTCATTCTTGACCACCCTGGGGGAAGGGCAGCCAGTAACCCCTACCCCTTCACCTAGTGGCCTCAGCCTTTGCAGTGAGGCTGTGCAGGGAAGAGGCCCCTAATATCCCATTGGATGGTGCCAGCTTCCTGTAAAGTCCTTTGGGTCCCCTGGCCATTCAGTGACCACAGAGTTTAATTCTCCATTCTGGGGTGTCTGAGGATGTGAAGTTGCTGACAGAGACGCTTTAGACTGAGCCCCCGGAGCTACCCAGGCTTAGCTACATGCTGGATTTGGCTTTCTAACTCTTACCTTGAAAGGAGCATATCATTTGGATAAATCTCATCTTGTTCGTATTTGGGACACAAGGAATTGAGGATGGCTCAACCATATTACAAAAGTGAGGAATTTGCACACCCCCTATTTGGGCTAACAACTGCCTATGAATATAACTCTGGTATTGCAGCATCTTAGTCTTTACCAGCATTCTATGCATTCTATGGGGTCCTCCGGCAGCCTTGGCTCAACACACAGACCCACAGGGAAGACATCAGGAAGGACTTCCAAGGGTTGGGGAGAGGGCACAGTTGAGGGGGTGGTGAGTCACCATTCTGCCTTGGCCTTGCTCCCCTGTTCCATTACCTTTCTCTTTGATCCCCTGTGGCTCTGGCCAAGTTAATAGAGCAAGAAGAAGAGACCTTTGTAGTCTCAGTTCCGGCTCTCCAAGGACAAGCTCTACTCCCGGGAGGGGAAGGCTAGGAGGCAGTCAAGGCTGACTTTGCCTTCCCTGCCTGCCGTGGCCTGAGTCTGTGGTGCCTACCTTTTGTGTTCAGCTCACCCCAACCCCCATGCTTGCTGCTTTCCACCCTAACTCAGCTGAAGTTGGCATATGGCCACAGTTCCCCCAACATAGAGATGCCAGAGCTGTTGCTTTCCTAAGGACGGGAAATCTGTGTTGACTCTTGACGGACTTTATAACTCACGGTGAGGGCTTCACTATGCCTCTGGCCCATTTCCAAGTCTCAGTCTCCCATATGCAAGGCGAGGGGACTTGGGCAGTCTTTGGCCTTAATACTGCTGGAGTCTGCTGGCTCTAAGCTCAAGTGTCTAAGTCTCACCCCACAGTCCCCGGGCCCAGGACTCTGCCCCTTATGCTCTATCTTTTCTTCCAGGATGCTTTGCTGAGCCTGGGCGCTGTCATCGACATTGCTGGCCTGCGACAGGCTGCCAAGGATGCCCTCTCTGCTGTGCTCCCCAAAGTGGTAAGTTGTCTTCCCTTCCTTCTCCCCCCTGCTCTCAGCCTTTGTCCAGCTCTGAGCTCGCCGTGACAGACCTATGTATAGCAGGAGAGAATGAGGATAGACATAAAGAACTCCTGGATGTCAGATCTTGGAGGCCCTAGAGGACTCACTCTACAGTGTGAATCTAGTATTGGATTAAAGGAGGAGGCTGGAGGCTGGAAAGATGGCTCAGCAGTTAAGAGCACTGACTGTTCTCCCTCAAGTTATGAGTCCAATTCCCAGCAACCACATGGTGGCTTACAGCCATCTATGTGATCCAATGCCCTCTTCTGTCTGGCATGCAGGTGTACATGCAGACAGAGCACTCCTACATAAAATAAATAAATCTTAAAAAAAAAAAAAAAAAAACAAGTAGAGGGCTGGAGAGTTGGCAGTCTTTAAGCCTCTCTCTGTCCCATCACAACACTATGAACGGGATGGTAGGTTAATGGGCAAGCAAGGCCACCTGGACCCTGAGTGCCTTGCTTGAGGTGTTATATGCCTCCCTTGCCCTCAGCACTCCTGGCTCCAGTCACCGCCGTTGCTCATTCTTTAAGCGGGAGGCTGATGAACCAGCTCGTAGGAGTCACAGCAGCAGAGCCACAGCTGTGCCAGACGGAGGGATACAGGGAACTTTGAAAAACAGGTTTTGTATCAACCTAAGAAGCATGGAAGACTTCCTGGAGGAGGAAATGTCTAAACTAAGTCTCCTTGAACATCCTCTCTCTGCTCCACACACCAGCGGAGGCAGCTTTGTCTTCAGGAAACATGACCAACTCAGGATGCAGTCTTCCCACCCCACTAGAGCCTATTGTCCCTGGCTCTGAGTGATGGATGACCCTCCAGAGACCCAGAGAGGGAGGGTATTTCACCAAGGACACACAGCATGACAGCGACAAATGGGGCTTGGCATGTATGCAACCCTATTCCCTGTCCCCAGCCCTGTCTTCCCCAAACCTCCTAGAAGTTCAGCGCCCAGGAGGAGGGCTAATGACTGAGCTTTATTGAGCGTGAAATTGGTAGGAAGTGGGTGGTGTGTTGGCACCCAAAAATAAATCCTTTGGGAGAGAGTTGTGACTGAGACAACATCTGCCCTGGGGTGGAGGAACATCTGGATGGGGAGGGTGGGGGAAGCTGGCAGGTCAGAGACTGTGGACCTGCCCTGCAACTACAAGTCTTGAGGCGCGCGCGCACACACGTGTGTGTGTGTGTGTGTGTGTGTGTGTGTGTGTGTGTGTGTGTGTGTGTGTGTGTTGAAGGGACGGGGTGAATCACTGGCTTGGTGCCCAGCTAACTACAGCCTGAAGCCCAGGGCTAAGATGACAGCTGAGGTCTAAGAGGCAGTGAGAAGCTGCTCAAGAGACCAGTGATGGGCTGGGGAGCCCAGGCCTGGGGGAGCCTCCTCTTGACTGTAGGGAGGACTGGGCCCTGGGAGGTGGGGCTTGGAGGAGGAGGAGGGCTACAGCACCTGGCTTCCTCATCAGCACCCATTGTGGCAGGCAGCCCCAGTGCAGATGGTGCTGATGTGTACGAAACGAAAAGCAACCCTCCTACCCAGTAAACTCGGCTAAATTTAACCAGGATGGCTGAGTGTGAGGGTGGAAGGCGCGGACATGCGGAAGTGAAGGGTGGCTCCTGCCCCCGCCACCCTAAGACTGCCCACCTTTCTGTGTGGGGAGGATAGACTCTTGGACACTGAGTGCCCTGCTAGGTTCTGAACCTGTCTGAGCCAAAAAAAAACCCAACCCAAACCAAAACAACCCAAAAAAGCAAAACCCAAACCCCCGGAGCCCCTGATCAGTTAATGAAGAGGGGCAGATCTTTCAAAGTGGCTTTGTTCCTGGATTTTGGCCCAGAGGCTGGGCATAGTGGCTCTTGATTATGATCCCAAAGCAGGACTGTCACAAATCCTCAGCCAGCTTTAGCCACACAGTGAGTCTGAGGCCAACCTGAGCAACATGAGAAAGCTTGTCTCAAAAACAAAAACAAAAAAACCCCTCAAACAAAACCCAATTCAAGCTTAGAATCCTTTCACGGGGGCCAAAGGGGCTCTGGGCCTTCCCAGAGGCGGCTTCTCTACCTTCCTTGGTCCTGTAGTCCCTATCTCATATCAGGACAACTGAACCCAGTTCAGTGTCACAGGAGGTCATGGCAAGGGAATCCCCTGTGGAGTATCCAGAGGCCACTAAGGCAGCTGATAGGGTTGTGGCTTCTTGGTCTGCTGAGGATCCCACACTTCCTGAGAAAGAGCCTTCGGCAGCTCTCCCTGAAGCCAGGACAAGGCTTGCCATCGAGACTGATCTAGGGAGGGAAGATTGCTGAAGCAAAAACCCCTGACGAGCTTCCAGCCAGGGCAATGGTTGATGTAAAATGTGAACTTACCCTGCGTCTGCTCTCAGCTGTTTCTTAGACCCTCCAGCCTCAGCCCTACTCACCCACCTGTGCCCCCTCACCCCACCATCAGTTTGGAAATGCTCCTTGCTCTCTGTGCCACTTGGCCTAGCTCCGCTGGTCAGTTCTGAGCCTCACCCACACCCCAAGTGCTGCCAGTCATAGCTAAGACTGCTTCTTCTGGGCAGCCCTCCAGAGCTGCACAGAATACAAGCAGAGTGCTCTGGCTATAGTTTCTTGGCTTGGATCACCAGGGTATTGGAAGGAGGAAGCCTCCTAAGCCAGTGTCGCCTGCATGCCACACCAAGTATGGTTTGCCAAATGCCTGAGCTGGAGTTCAAGGTTTGGGTGCGATTGGCTCACACCTTGGATTGAGGTGACTGGTAAGGAGAGTAACAGATTCGTGGATCTCTGCCTGCCCAGAACCCCTTCCCAAGCCATCAGGCTCTGGATCTCAGGCCCCCATGGCCTTGCTGTGGACAGACTAGGGCTGGACAGCCTCTCTACAGGGTCTCACAGGTACCTTTGGTTCTAGGAAACTGTCTACACCTACCTGCTAGATGGGGAGTCTAGGCTGGTGTGTGAGGACCCCCCTCATGAGCTGCCACAGGAAGGAAAAATTCGGTAAGTCTTTCTCTGCCTGCCTTTTGCCCTCTGGCACTGCCAAAAGGTCTCAGGGTTGAGGCACCTTCCAAGATCATCTGGTCCACCCCCAACTTCAGACTCCTGCCCAGGTGGGTCCCCTGGGAAGTAATATCTCCTCCTATGTTGGGGATGTATAGAGCGGGATGGGTTATCTCTTCATAGAGTTTTACATAGATTTTTTTTTTCTTTTAATACAAAGTCTCACTGTGTAGCCCAGGCTAAGTTTGAACTTATAGTGATCCTCCTGCTTCAGCCTCCCAAGCGCTGGAAGTATAGATGGGATCCACCACGTCCAGCTCCCATAGAGTTCTTCTGGGTTGTTGTAGCTTCTCAGAGTGGAGTGGAGGGGGTGGGTAGAAGGGGGCTTCAGCATCTCTGAGTTCCAACCCCAGGAGGCCATGAGCATTATCCGTGAGGCTTGGGCTTAGGATCCCAGTGTACCTGGGCTTCAGGAACACACAGTGACAACTTCCTGTACATAAGATTAGAAGTTTCTGGATCTCTACTACCTAAGTTCAAATCCTACTTCCTCCCTGTGTACCAGTTGTAACCTTAGGAAAATCAAGCATCCTCTGTCATGTGATTCCATTTTGCTTTGCTTTTTGATGATGATCTTTTGCTTTTATGGTGATGACAGTAGTGTTTATGGGGATGTTGGGAGGATTCAATGATTGTGTGTGGTCTGCTGTGACTATCAGAACCCAGAGCTCAGCACCTGATGGTCCCAGTGAGTTCAGCCGCCTCATTTTCCCAGAAAGGATCCGTTGAGAGATATGTTCAAGATCACAAGGCAGCTGTGAAGCCAAGCTGGGCCCAAGACAGTTCTCAGTGGGGCTGGGGAGGTGGCAGCCTCTGTCTGGGTGACCCATCCTTGTTATCTAAAGACAATGGGAGCACTGGGTGAGGAGCAGAGGGAATTGTGGGTGCAGTGCTGTGAAGCCGATTTCAGAAAGCTGAGCTGTTTCGGTCCAGCCTGCAGCTCTTTGGGTTGTGCCAGAGCTGCTGTCCTGGCAACTCTTAGTCATAGAGGTCCTGGGAGAAGTCTGTCTGGAGATGCCAGCCTCATGGTCCTGGATACCCTGGGTTCTAGGATGGTGGTCCCACCAGCAGCACAGAGCCCTTCTTTCCTCTTGTTCTGCCACAGGTCTGGAAGGTGGGGGAGGGCTGTTACCTTCCCTTTCAGAGTTTGCTCAAGACTTCTCCTTAGAGGACTGCAGTGAGCAGAGCCACAGTCCCCTGTAGCCTGGGTCCTATCTAGGGGCTTTTGCTTTGGACATGGTGGCTTCCATCATCATTTGAAGGCGTCACCACCTCCTGCTTTTTAGCAGTACTGGCAATCAAACCCAGGGCCTCATGCATGCTGGGCTCTATTGAGCTACATCATCCAATACCCATGCTTATACGTTTATTTTGTGATGGGGTCTCACTACGTTGTCCAGGCTAGCCTGGAATTCACTCTGTGGCCCAAGTTAGCCTTATACTTTTTCTTCTCCTGCCTCAGCCTCTTGAGTAGCTATACCACCACTAGGCCAGATCTTCAATCTTTTTTATTTTTTATTTTTGTTTTTTCGCAACAAGATTTCTCTATATAGCCCTGGCTGTCCTGGAACTCACTTTGTAGACCAGGCTGGTCTTGAACTCAGAAATCTGCCTGCCTCTGCCTCCCGAGTGCTGGGATTAAAGGCGTGCGCCACCACCGCCCGGCCAGATCTTCTGAATCTTAAAGATAAAAAACGCTGGGCCGGGCGGTGGTGGCACGTGCCCTTTAATCCCAGCACCCGGGAGGCAGAAGCAGGCAAATTTCTATGAGTTTGATGCCTGGCTCTAGAACAGCTAAGACTACACAGAGAAACCATGTCTCAAAAACCAACCAAACCAAACCAAACCAGAAAAGCTGTAATGTGGGTTGCTTCTCTTCTCGGAGCCAGTCCCTCCCACCCAGAGTTCTTCATTTGCTGTTAGCTTGCCTCCTCCAGGAAGTCTCCTAGCAGTCAGGGGAGCATCCTGGGGCTTGGGAAGAATGTACAGAACAGCAGGCTCACAATGGCAGGCTCAGGGGACAGGTTGGAGCCTCCCGTGGAGCTTGCTCTCTCTGGTGCTCCAGGCAGGCCCTGCTCCCTTGGGGAGTTGGTGGTATCTGCAGGGCACAGCTTGGAAGGGCTCTGACACTCTGCGTTAGCGGCCGGTTCAGTATCCTCGCCATATCCAGTAAAGCCTTTGGAAAAGACAATTAAAAGTAAACGTTCAAATGCAATTAGCCCAGAACTACATGGAGATGGGAGGCTAGCGCCTCCTGGGTCAGAAAAAAAACAGGGATTCCAGAAGGCAGAAAGAGCAAGAGGGTACGGGATTGGCATCTCGGAGCACAGAATTTAGAGAGCAGTCAGGCCAGGGTCTCAGGCTGGCACCCTCTGATCTGTTCTGCCTGCCCATACAGGTCCATCACTAGGGCTGATGGGCCCAAGGGTGTTATGGGCCCTCTTCTCGAGTTTTCCCTGCAGAATGAAGTGTGAGACCAGGCATGTGGTAGGCAGATAGGTCTGGATTCTAGCCTACTCCTCAGCCCAAATGAAGACTAACTAACCTTGGTTGACCTTGAGGGAATAAATTTCCTTTTGACCTCAGACTCTTTTTCTGTGAAATGGGTGGGATTGGGGACGGGCTTCTCTCAAGTGTGACCATCAAGACATCGTGGAGGCACCTGCCTGTGTGCAGCTACCTGGGCAGCGGTGGGGGAGGGGTGATCCGGCAGGAAGCTGAGCTTTTTGGTGGCTGCTGGTGGCTGGCGACTGCTGGCTGGCAGAGAGCAGCAGGTGTGGCTGGAGGCTGGATCGTAAAGGCAGATAAGGCTGAGGTGGCGGACAGAACACGATCGAAGGTGGTGTTAGGGAGAGGCAGGGTGGAGCCTTTCCAACTCTGCCCACTCCGAGGGTGCTCACAGCCATGCCTGGTTAAGGAGCAAAAGTGTAGTTCATCTTTGTGTCTCCCTAGGCTTGCTTGTTCTCATTGCTCCCCAGATTAATCCTTCCTGCTGGTCTTCTGTGGGTCAGCAGCACCCATTTCATGAGACATGCACAAGGGATTCCCTGCCAAGGAGAAAGAGCCAAGTTTCACAAAAGGGGGCTGGTGGCCATGGCATCCCCAGGGGGATTCTGTCTACAGAAGAGTTTGGGACTGGCATGCAGGACGCTTGGGCTTCCGGGCGTTGTCACAGTGATGACAATCCTATTGCTTTCTCCCGGGACTCTGTTTTCCCCTCTGTACAATGATGAAGTTGGTCCAGCCCTGGATTTTACTGGCTTTGACAGGAATTCTGGCCCAGAAAGGAAAAAACCCCTTGAGGCTCCCCATCCCAATCTCCTAGCCTGTCTGAGACCCCAACCAGGCATCCCCAAACCTCGGATTCCCCGCTGCCAAGTGTGGGAGCTTTAGGCCTTCCAGTTGTCACTTGGGCATAGCCTTGGCTACCATGGCAGGGCACTTCCTCAAGGCAAACCTGGTCTTTTCTCATGGCAGAATCCGACTGGCCATCTGGTTTGTCTTGGAGAACACAGAGACCGTCCGTTCCCATTTCTGGAGTCTCATTCTGGCAGAGGAGGGCCAGGTGCTGGCCTAGATCATTATTTGTCTTCAAGAGAGAGATGAAAGGTCATAGAAATTAGTGCAAGGCTCGGGGAGGGATGGAGGGATTGTGAAGAGATGGAGGATCCGTGAGGTGATGGGGCTCAGTAAAGGGGTTCAGTAAGATGATGGGGTTCAGTAAGGGGGTTCAGTGAGATGATAGGGTTCAGTTAGGGGGGGTTCAGTAAGATGATGGGACTTAGTAAGGGACTCAGTAAGATGATGGGGTTCAGTTAAGGGGAAGATGATGGGGTTCAGTTAGGGGGTTCAGTGAGATGATGGGATTTAGTAAGTGGGTTCAGAAAGATGATGGGGTTCAGCTAGGGGGTTCAGTGAGATGATAGGGCTCAGTAAGAGAGTTCTGTGAGATGATGGGATTCAATTTGGGAGGTTCAGTGAGGCAATGGGGTTTAGTTAGGAGATGGAGTTCAGTGAGTGGAATTTAGTGAGAGATTGGGGTTCAGTGAGGAGATTGAATTTTGGTGAGATGGTCAAGGGGATAGTCAATCACAGCAGAGAAGGCATGGCAGCAGGAACAGGTGGCAGCTGGTCATACTGTATCCACTGTCTGTAAGCAGAGAAGAGCGAATACTTGCACCCAGCTAGCTTTCTTCTTTTTATTCAGCATGAGATCCCAGCCCACGGAATGTGCTACCCACATTTCAAATAAGTCTTCCTATATTAATTAACCTAATCCAGAACATGCCTCACATGCATACCCAAAGATTTGTCTCCAAGGTGATTCCAGACCCCGACAAGCTGACAGTCAATATATACCGCCACAGAGGCTGAGTGAGGGGGTGGGGCTCCGTGGGGTGGGCCAGGGTGACAAAGCCTCAGTGAGACCGCAGCAAGGGGCGGGGCCCAGTGGGGAGGACCGGTCAGGAAGGAGAAGGGATCAGGGAGTTGAATGGGTCGGAGACGTTGGGATTTGTAGGGAAGGGCTAAGAGTGAACTCAGTATGAGGCTGGGGGAAGGGCTTTGGTTAGGGCTGGGGCTCAGTGGGCCTGGAAAAGGATGGCGTTCAGTGAGGGAACAGGTATGGGCAGGTCTCAGTAAAGGAGGAGACCAGAGAAGGATGCAGGAGCTCTGGCAGGTGTAGAGGGCCTGGACACGTGGCCCTTTCTAGGCTATTGACCTTGGCCACACACAGCTTCCCCCTCTAGTCTCTCTCCATTAAACAAATAGTTGTTAAAGGAACGGAACTGTCATAAACTCCACGCCCGTTCCTCTCTGCGCTCTAGGCCCATCTGTCTTTTCCTTCAATGGGGCAGGCCATGACCACCTTGGCACCAAGACTGGGCATACAGTCTGGGCAGCAGGGCTGGGGAGGAGATTGAGCCCCTTGCCCCCTGTCCTCAGCATCAGCAGGGAGGAGGTGGGAAGCGCTCTGGGGTCTAGCCATAGTCAAGCCTCTCCCAAAGTAGTGGGGAGCCGCCATCTCAGCTGCCTTATTTATAGTCTGTGGGCATTTGTGGATCATTCAGGCAGTGCACATTCTGGGAAGGATGTGACCAAGAAAGTAGGCGCCATGGGAGTGTGTGTAGCATGCCCTTGTCTGAGACTGTGTTCTGTGCCGGGACCAGGGAGGACAGAACTCAGAGCAAGGTGCCAAAACTTCCTTAGAGCTGGGGATATGGGGAGGCCCTGGTGCTCGCTGAGGACCTGGTTCAAGTCAAGGCTGCACTGTACTCTCTCAGCCTGTCTCTCCTCTGGTCCCAAGGCCACTGGGACTAGATTTCCAGTGTCAGATACTCTTTCTCTAGTGAGTATTCTACCCACAGCTCAAGGGATCTGAAACAGAATTCAACCATGTCTTTTCCTGCTCAAATTCCTGTCAGGGATTCCTCTGTCTCAGAATCAAATATCCCCATGGCCCTGGGCTCTCGATGGCTTTACCTTGCACTGTCCAGCCATGCCTGCCTTCTTGTGGCTGTACTTTCCAGCAGGCACTTGTTACTCTCCCCTCTGAGCTCAGTTCCCTATGCCTGTTCATCTAGTCCGTCTGTCTGTCTGACCTCTGTGTGTCCTTCAGGACCCAGGCATCTCCTTTTCTGACCCCACTTCCACCCCAATGATGATGGATTGGGCATGCTTTTCATCTTTTTGTCTTGGCTCTGGTACCTAACTCTACTGTGGATCTGTGTGTCTGTCTCTACATGATGCTAGGATCCCAGAGTCAGGCATGAGTCTCACCCCTCATGTCAGCTCTCCCTGCCGAAGCTGAACCAGAAGGGCCATATAGGAGACAGCAGTGTATAGCGCCGAGGCCTCTTGTCTAGGAAGTAGATTCTTGTTCTGTTAGGGAGGGCAGTTAGAAACCCAGGTGGGAGGCCAGTGGCTGGGGTAGAGAATCACCAAGGCTGGGCAGTGGCTTGAGAGTAGAGAGCAGGGTGCAGCTGTGAGTTTCACATAGGAAACAACCCATCAATTACTGAAGGGAGCTAAGGAGAGAGACGCAGCTAGGACAGTCTGCAGATGAGTCACAGGAGCTTTGACAGGGAAGGAGCTAAAGGAGATACATCCAGGCTGAAATATCTTTACCGCACTTCAGGGACATCCAGGGTGTCCCTGGTACCTCCAGGTGACCTTGGAGTTTCTGGAGTCTGGAGCTGTTAACTTATGAGACTTATGAGACTTATGAAGCCATGTGCATGGGATCCTGGGGGCAGGTGAAGCTGGGTCTGGGGGTAGGAAGTGGGATAGTATGGATTTCAGAGTTTACTGACCACCAGCGTAGGGACCATCATCCCACTATAGCTTCCGGCATGTCAAGGTCAACTAGCACGGTGGGGTTTGAGACCCAAAACCTCCCAGCCTTCATCAATTTGATCAAGAGGAAATCTGCCATCCTGATTTCAAGCAGTTTGAACAGCCCAGGCTCTAGATGTGAAGGGCGACAGTCCTGGTTCTGTAGATTCTGAATTGGTCAGAAGGGCAGGGAATGCCTTCTGTGTGGTTCACAGTGCTGTGTGACCTTGAAAGAGATGCTCAACCTCTTTGGTCCTTTTTTTTTTTTTTTTCTCCAGCAGCTGTGACCTCCTGACTTGGTGACTTGCAGGCCACCCCCCTCCCTCTTCCTCATCTAATCTGTGCTGTATTCCTCCTGTGACCCTGATTGCATGCTTCAGAGTCCCGGCTTGTCTTCTATCCAGGCCAGGCAGTTCTTATAAACACAATACATGGAAGTTGCGTGAGAGATGAGGAACCCAGGGCGATTAATCAGCGGGGAGTGACATTTGGTGAAAAATCAGGTGCTTAATTAGGCAGGAAGAGCCAGAGGCCGGGGGAGATGGTGTTTGTGGAGGGCAGAGGGAACTCTTCTTCACATAACCAACCTCTCTAGCCTCCGTTTCTAGCTTCCACATGAGCCCGTGCCCTGCTTGAGACCCACACACCACAGGCCTCTGGCTTTGTCCGAGCACAGTGATTAAACCTAAATCTGGTACCAGCTGCCCAAGTTCGAAGCTTCACTCTACCTCTTATTAGCTGTGTGACCACAGATAGGTCACTGAACCTGTCTGTACTTTTAGCTTCTGCTTCAAAATGAAGGTGGCAATAATTTTTAATACCTAGTGATGTTAAGGATTCTGAGTCAATATGGGATGTTAGTCTTCATTGCCAAGTTGTTTGGAGTTGGCATCACCTAGGAGACGCTGGTCGATGTCTCTGTGCAGGTGTTTCCAGAGAGCTTTAGCAGGGAGAGAAAGTCTATTCTGAATGTGTGTTCTGGGGCCCAGCATCCGACTTTCTCTGCCCCCTAACTGCAGATGCAATGTGATCGGTTACCTCACATTCCTCCTGTAACAAACAGAGCTGCTTTCTCTCACCTGCCCCAGCCATGACAGCTACACCACCACACTGTGTGCCCAGATAAGCCCTTCCTTCTTTAAGTTGCTTTGTATGTATATTTTGTCGCAGAAAGGAAAAAGGTTAATATAGAAATTGGTACCAGAAGTAGGGTCATTGCTGTAATAAACCTGACTATGAGGTTTGTAGGTCTTTAGAACTAAGTGCCCTGTGGGGAGGATTGGGATATTTTAGGGGCTGGAGGTTAGAAAAGCTCTAGAGTGCCATAAAAGGAGCTTAACGGGCCATTCTTGTGTACCTGAGGAAGACCAGAATTCCAGTATAAATGTTATCAGTACAATTCTGTCTCACAAGATTTCAAAGGAGTGAGGAATCTATTGGGAATGGGACAAGAAGGTATTTGTTTTATATACTGCAAATAGTCTGAAAACATCCAGGTTGTGTCATAGTTATTGCTCATTGCATTTATAGAGATTTATAATGAAAATTCAAAGCAGAAATGTGCAATTTATCAAGAGAAGGAATGTGAATGTAGTTGAAGTTGTAGACATAGTGGATATCGACAGGTGTCTACACATTTAAGAGATCTGCACCACTAAACAGAAACATTGGGCTTTACACTGAGCCAATAGGAAATGTGGTCTGAGGGCTAAGCCATATCTATTGAAAGCTCTAGCTATTAAACATGCAGGTTCATCTGAAGGAAAAGTGTTTGAACTGAGACTGCTACTGGGGGTTCTCAGCTCAAAACAACTGACTAGGGAAACATCTTTTTCTAGTGGCGTCACCACAGTGCACAGAGGTTAGTTACCACAGCTGTGGTAGCAACGGGCCTGTCTGTGTCATCAGGCAATATCAGAATTTCAAAGTGGCATCCCTATTGAATCTCTTTGGCACATGTGAAATGTAAGAGTCATAGGGGCCATGTAGGCTTGAGCCAAGGTTTCAGAAAGCCTCCGGGTTCAGGAAATGCTTTTCAGGGTCAGATTCCCTGCAAGGAGGTGCTGGGAGGCCTCTGCGTGAGATTCCAAAGTGAAGCCCACATTTTAAGGAGACCTCAGGATGTTGAAGATGTGAGGATTATCTACCAAGAAAAGCACCAGGCATGAAGTTGAGCCAGTGCAAGAAAGAAGATATGCTTGCTACAGGTGGCCGGGCTGGAGGCGTGGGCACCCAGATAGTACCACCAAGAGCCACAGACGCTGCTACAGGTGGCCGGGCTGGAAGTGTGGGCACCCAGATAGTACCACCAAGAGCCACAGACGCTGCTACAGGTGGCCGGGCTGGAGACGTGGGCACCCAGATAGTACCACCAAGAGTCACAGAGGCTGCTACAGGTGGCCGGGCTGGAGGCGTGGGCACCCAGATAGTACCACCAAGAGTCANACCAAGAGTCACAGAGGCTGCTACAGGTGGCCGGGCTGGAGGCGTGGGCACCCAGATAGTACCACCAAGAGTCACAGAGGCTGCTACAGGTGGCCAGGCTGGAGACGTGGGCACCCAGATAGTACCACCAAGAGCCACAGACGCTGCTACAGGTGGCCGGGCTGGAGGGGAGGGCACCCAGATAGTACCACCAAGAGCCACAGACGCTGGAGCTTTGAGATGTGTTGCTTGCTTTGCTGAGTACCCAGTCTCATTTTGATCTGACCTTTTCTTGCTATGTGTCCTTAGTCCTTCCTTTTAGAATGGGAAGGCTTATCCGGTGTCACTGTATAGTGGAAGTATGTGCGTTGCTATTTGATTTTACATTGGTGTGCAGTTCAGAGGTTGCCTTGATCCTCGGCTGAGAGTTCAGAGTTTGAGCTTTTGAATAATGTTAGGAGTTTTGAGGACTCTTGCGTATAACGTACATACATTTTCCATTGCGAGGTGGCCTTTGAGGACCAAGGAAGAATGATGTGTTGGGTAGCTTGGGATGGTTAATCTTCATTGTCAGTATCGCCTGGGAGATTTGGCCTCACCCAGGAGACACAGCTCTGATGTGTCTGTGAGATGTTTAACTAGAGGGAAGACCCACCTGGAGCATGGACCATGTGACCCCCTGGTCTAGGGTCTATGTCAGTTTAAGGAAGGAGCAAAGGAGAGGCCAAGACGACCACCTGTTTTACCCCTCTGCTTCCTGACTATGGATGCGCTGTGACCAACTGCCTCACACTTCCATGGCCACACCCAGAGCTGCTCTCACTGTCTTCCCTTCCCTCTCACAATGGACTGGACCCTCAAACCAAAAGAATCCCTTCCTTCCTTCCTTCCTTGAGTTGCCTTTGTCAGGGGTTTCCTTACAGCATCAAGAGAAGTAACTCACACATCATCCATGCAGGTTGTGCGGTGCATATAGCTGTGCTGGTGCAGGGGATGCCCAGTGACTGTAACCAGGCTGTCTCCTGCCATGTCTCCCTCTCATGATTAGCGCTAAGACTTGTTGAACAGATGTGAAATGTGTCATTTCCTCAGTCTCAGCTCCTCCTGGGATGCTCAGAGAAGGTAGATTGCGCTCCTAAGGCCGAGTAGAAAGGCTAGGGTTTGTCCTGACACCGCTCACTGTGAGTGAGCCTGGTGTACCTCTGCTCTCTATTTCAAGAGGATCCACCCTAGGCTGTGCACATATGCCTTCCCCACGTCCACCAGCAAGTGGCACAGAAGGCTAGGCTGTGGCTCCCTGCCTGTTTACTCGGGGCATGGGCCGGGCAGGCGAGGGGAAGGGTCCTGCTCTCATTTTGACCTTCCTCATGTCTGTCTCTAGGCAAATCATCTAGAACAGTGTTCTCAACCTTGCTAATGTTGTAGCCCTTTAACAGAGTTCCTCATGTTGTGGTGACCCCCAACCATAAAATTATTTTCATCGCTACTTCATAACTGTAATTTTGCTGCTGTTATGAAGCATAATGTAAATGTCTGTGTTGTCTGATGATCTTAGGGGACCCCTGTGAAAGGGTCATTTGAGCTCTGAAAGGAGTCTTAACCCACAGGTTGAGAATTTCTAATCTAGACTCTGGCATGTTTGCAGGATTTGGCCCGTTTGTATTACCAGGCTGATGGGAGCGGGCCCAACCCCTCTTTGATCCAGGGCTTGAGAGATGAGCCCATGTCTTATTTTCAGAGAAGCTGTGATCTCCCAGAAGCGGCTGAGTTGCAATGGTCTGGGACCTTCGGACCTACTGGGAAAGCCCTTGGCCAGGCTGGTGGCTCCACTGGCTCCTGACACGCAAGGTAAAGAAAGGCTGGAGCCTGGACGGGGACAGGGAGGCTGTGGCTCTGTTTCCAGGTCATGTCTGCTTTCTACCCCTCCTCATCTGCCTCCTCTTTGTGCTCTCTGTCTCCAGCTGTCTTTCCTCTAATGTTCTCTCTAACATGCTACTAACCTCCCCAAGCCTAATTTCCTGACTGTACAATGGGACAGCAGTGCCTTTCGTGAGGGGTGTTTTGAAGGCACAGTTGAGATGGCCGTGTGAAGACTCTCGGTGACTGTTGGCTGCTGTAGCTGTGTGCTTGTGCCTATTGCCAGATGGGGCTGGAGTTGTTGTCATGTTCTCTGTCACTGTCTGCGTCTCTTTCTCGTCCTCTCCATGTCCCCTGTCCGCCATGTGTCTTTCTGCCTCGTGTCTCAGTCTCTCTAGGTCTCTGCCCTCTGTCTCGATGTGGAAAGTGAACAAGACTGGGAGTCAGGAGACCTGACTTGCCGAGTGATCTTGGGCAAGTCACTTCATCTTTCTGGACCTCAGCTTCCTACCTATAGAACCAGGATCCTCAGCCCTCCCTCCTTCCCTCCCTCCCTCCCTCCCTCCCTCCCTCCCTCCCTCCCAGGGTTTCTGGGAGAATCACAAGAATGTTGTCAAGTGAGGAGACTTCCTTTGTTGTCTAGGGG
>NC_034590.1:72375450-72397113 GCF_900095145.1 Mus pahari
TGTGTGTGTGCATGTGCGTGTGTGTGTGTGTGTGTGTGTGTGTGTGTGTGTGTGTGTGTGTGTGAGGAATGTGAAGGTGTACTACCACTGGAGTAGACTGGGGACAAATGAGGGCTTGACCAGAGCCTGGGCCATCTTTGTAGTCCAGTGCAGGACCTCATCCTGGCAGGAAGAAGCCACTGGTCCACTGGGTGATCCAAGTTTCATCTGAACTCAGCCCTTATCAGTTTCCTCTTGGAAAACTCTGGATATAGGACAGGGACACATTGAAGTGATTGTGACCAATAGACACTGAAAGGGCACAAAAAGGGACATGAGGCCATCCCCACTAGAGACATTTAGGCAGTTTAGATATCTGAGATGCTGGAGCCAGGGGCTTAAGGAAAGGTGGGTATCCCCAGTGGAGCTGCCTGGGTGTCAAGCAGCAACCAAGACACTTCTGGAAGCCACAAACCAGAGGGAGGAGAAGGGGCCTTCATCAGAAGTGGAGACACATGGGAACTCAAGAGGTTGGTTTCCTTGGGTTCCTGGATGCTCTCTACTGCCCCTTCCGGGGTCCCTGGGCTTCTGCTTCACAGAAGCATAGAGAGGTGACTGAGCCTTGCCCTGGAAGGTTCTAGTCCTCTTCTAATCTCTTTTCCATATGGAGATGGATGTCAAAATCCTTGTCCTGTCCCAGGAAAGGGCTTGCACCCGAAGCCACAGCAACCGCTGATCTGTCAGCATCAGAGTGGTGGTTCCCCAGACAAATAAATTAGGCTCCAGGGGACTCCTCCTGATCTCATTAACAGGGAATTAGAGGTTTCCGAGGAGGCGCCTGACTTTTCCTGAGCTGCAGGGCAGGCAGTGGGATTGGAGGGGGCAGCCACCCGCTGGAGTGAGGTGCCTGGCTCGGCTTGCTGACACCAGGTCCCATCTGCCTGAGGGAGGAAGCCCAGGATCATCCTTACTGATCCCCAATCCCAGCTGTACCCCTGGTGAGGGGATCTGCTGTGGACAGAGCTCTCATACCCGACTTCTCGCCCTGTTTCTTGGGTAACCTGTCCTGGAGTTGGCAGACTGAGGACAGGCCAGGGCAAGTGTGAAAGCTGGGGTAGGGAGACAGTGGCTCCAGCCCACCTTCTCTGAGACAGAACAGATCTAGAGGTGCCAGGCTCCTTGCGCGCCCTGTCCTCACTTGAGGCAGAAGGTTTGGATGGGAAGGGAAGTATTTTCCCCAAGGTGAAGACATTGCGGAAGTTGTTCGTCTTGGCAGCAGAAGGATGGTCGTCGGGCTTGCCTTGGCTAGTGTCGAGCCACGGGTCAGGGCTTCAGCTTTCTGGAGAAAGGAAACCCCAGTGTAGTCTTAACTCAGTCTGGGTTTCTACTTCTTGGAGCTTGCAGTCTGGGGACAGGCAGGGACACCCTTCAGGCCACCAGGAGCCAAACAAAGTAACAGCAGCCAGCAGGTGCTCTGGTGGCAGCTGGAGCATCAAGGGGTGGCCCCCCAGTGGAGAGAGCCTTTGAGTGAGGCTTTGGGATGTAGGTAGGAGGTGGGAAGGCTGAGGAAGGAAAGGGCAGTGGGAACAGCAGGAGGAAAGGCAGGCAGAGAGGAGGTGAGAGCAGAGAGGGGATGGGGTGGGGAGAGGAGTGTGAACCAGCGAGGCTGAAGTGTGAGATGTGTACTACCAAGGAAGCCGTTACCTGGGGCTCAGAAGTTTCTGACAGACATTCTCTCATCTGCTCAAAGATCCCGACAAGAACGAAGAGCTCTTGAAAGGACGTTAGAGCATCTCACTGTCCAATTCTCTAAGCCTGAATCTCCCCAGTCAGGTAGAAACACACTTCTTAGGACGCCCGCTCCCCAAGGCACACACAGCTGACAGCTGCTCCCTGGGTCACAGGATCTTTCATCTCCCCAGAGGCAGCACAGGCAGCTATGGGGTACCCAGCTGCTACCCAGTCCTGAAAGTAGAGGGGACAGAGGAAGAGGGAGAACTGGAAGTCATCAGCTCCTTCCTTGATAACTCCAAACTTTTCTCTGGGTCTCTGCTGCCGGTGTCTATGGTCTACACATACATGCATGCAAGCAGGCAGGCATGCACGCACCCACGCACACATCCACCCAAGACCTACTTCCTATTAGGTATCGAGCACTGCACTGTGTTCTGGGAACACAGAAATGACCAAGATAGGTCATCAGCTCCCACCTTCAGACCATTTGTCTGGAGGGCATGAAACAGGGAAGACTGCAGCCGCCCACAAGCTCTAGCCAGCAGACCAGGGAGTCCTGTGAGGAGCACTGGGTTAGATGGAACTTCAGTCAGCAGAGGACCTGCAGAGCCACGCGCCGCCCAGGTGCAAAGCTGAGTGCCTGAGTTCTCGGCTTTCCCAGCTCAGTTCAAGGTGCCTTGATTGCAAAGTCTTTGTGTGGAAAGCCTCTCACTGTTTCCCAGTTCTGGGATAATAAGTCTCTTTGAAGAGTGGGCGGCTCTGGGTCTCTGGCATATGATGCATGCTTTTCGCCTGCTCCTTGTCCCCTAGCTCTGCCTGCTAGCTCCTTGCACGGAGTAGGGTGTTCATGACATTAGTCATGCTGAACTTGATGAGGGTGGGCCTGGTAGCCTGGCCAAGTTTTTCTTTCTTTCTAAACACTGGTGCCCACCGATTAGCATTTCCCACCGAACCCCAGACACCCACCTTAACATTAACATTTACAAGGGTAAATGTTACCACATGCGAGTGTATTGGGGTGGGGGTGGGGGGGATGAACTGGTTTGTGTTATGGAATGTTGGAAGTATGGGTGTGGCTTTTGGGTATATAAACTAGTTTCTTGAGTGTGTACATGTGGATGATGTGGGCACTGGAAGTGTGTGTGTGTGTTTCCATGGAGGAGTGGATGCAAGTGTGTACATGTGAAGGGGCCTGAGGTTCTTGCAGCGAGTACCTGTGTGTGTCTGAGCACGGGCTGAGTGGGTGCACTGAGGCAGCCCAGCAGTGCATGCTGGGATGAGGGAATGTCAGTTTCTTCATTTCCCTCAGTATTTTCAGCCTCACAGTTCTGCTTCTGGGACCATGCCTCTGAGAAACCAAGGAGCTAGTTCCCCTACTGCTCCCAGCTCTAGAGGGGTCCCAACTGCCCCTCTCCCTGAGAGATGGGGCTCTCCCCTACATCCTAACCAGAAAAGGCCAGCACAGTTATGTAAACAACATGCAGCCTGCCTCAGATGCCCTTGACACCTCATTCCTAACTTAAGCTTCAACTCAGTCCTAACCCCCAGTCTCCTCCAGCTCTTCCTGGCTCTAGTCTTACTTCCCGTCATTTACCCTCCAGCTATCAATTCTAAAGTTTACCGCAGCATCCTAAATCCCAAGTTCTAGACCCTTCCCTCTGTGACTCCATGAACTTTACTCCCTATCCCAGGGACCTCATCTTCCTGTAAACCTCCCACTTGGCTCCTAACCAGGACAGCCTTCTATCTACAGCCCCTTCTGCTTGTACTTCCAGCTCAGGAAGCCCCCCTCAGATCCCATTCCCTCTAAGATTCACAGTCTGCCTATGCACCCCAACCCCCTCAGGTATAAGGTCCCACACCCCCTCCCAAGTGCACCCCGACCCACCCCGCTCCTGACCAGACTGTGAGCTTCCTGCTGGGCTCCCCCTCCCCATCTGTTCCAGGCAGGGGAGCCAGCGCAGGGAGGCAGGCAGGGGCTGCTGGGTGAGGGAAGCAGGATGAAGCCCACACCCCCCCTTCGAGCACTGTGGGAGCCCCACAGGTGGCAAGCAGCTTTGAGTAAGCTAAGGAAGTTGAGACAGCAGGTGGGGAGGAAGCCTTGCTGGCGGGCCACCATGGGTCCCTAGACTGTCATCTCTGTTTCTTTCCATCCCCATCTCTCCACATTTCCCTCTTCAACACCCAAGAGTGCTGGAGGAAGAGCATACAATATGGCTGAAGTGAGCCCTGGTGACTGACTAGCACAGGGACACAGGACAGGGGAGGATAACCGGGTGGTAAGAATGAATCGAGAGAGTCAACATGGAAGCAGGAAGGGGAGGAGCTGGTAGAGATGTCCTAACCCTGCTACTTTCTGCTTGGTGACTTTGGGAAGGTCCCCCACCCCTTCTGGGCCCCCTGGCTCATCTGTAAGGGGAGGATTGCATCTCCCTGTGGGGAGAACCACATCCCTTCATCTCCTCTGTCCAGCTTCCTGGCAGGTGTCAGTCATGCTGGACTCCCTTCTTTACCCCAGATGTAAGGACAGCTCAAACCCCACCCAGAACGGATGGAGCTGGAGGCTAAAGCCAATTCCACAAATCCTCTAGTCAGGGCCTGAAGCGTTCTATGTGGATGATGGAGAGGGGTCTAAGGTCCGCCCTCTTGACTGTACGCCCGGACTGTGCTGTCTGTGGCACAGTTTGCTCCAGGAACGGGACAGTAAGCGTGGAAAGTGATGGGACAGACAGGAAAGTCCCACCCTTATCACCTGCCCTGGTCGTCTTCCTCGAGAAGGTCACCTCCAGAGCTAGCTAGCTGTCTGGCTTACATGGAGGTCATAGACTGTGTTGGTGGCAACTGAGCTGGCCATTGGAGGACATGCAAGTGAAGACAGGCTGGGGAAGGTCACCGCTGGTCACGTCTCCCTTCTCTCCAGGTGCACTGTGGCCAGCTGAGTGACAGTGAGGAACAGAGCCTGCAGGTGGTGGAGAAGCACGTGAGTTGGGTAGGATTGTGGTAGCACAGGGGCAGCTGAGGACCCTTACCAGAGCTTGTAGGAAAGATGACCTGGCCGGAGAGCTGGACAGGCCTGGCTTCTGGTTCCAGCGTGACCTCCTTGAGCAAGTCAGTTTCACATCTGGAGATGGGGTAACGATAGCACTGACTTAGCTGGGTTAGTGATGAGTCAAAGACCCCGTGTATAACTGAGGCTCTTTTCTGCCTCAGTTAAGGTTTCAGGAGTTTGTGATCTTAATCAGGGTGGTATTAGACAGAAAATCGGACCCTCTTTTGAAGAGTCTGTGAGCAGGGGCTGGAGACAGCTATACCTGGCCATGGAAGAAGCGAGGCTCTAAGGAAAGTGGGAGCTCCTAGGAAGTGGAGGGACCAGCGGCTTGAATTATTTGGGACCAGAACAGGGATGGGCAGTGGACACTGTGGGGCCCCAAGAAGGATCTGTTTGAGCTAAGGAGGGGAGTCAGGTAGTGGCACTTCACAGCAAGGTCATGCAGACCACTTGACCGGCCCCTAGGCTCTGGTGGCCCTGCGGAGGGTGCAGGCCCTGCAGCAGCGCAGGCCTGAAGCTGTTCAGAACACCTCAGCGGATGCCTCTGAAGATCAAAAGGATGAGAAGGGGTATACGGACCATGACCGAAAGATCCTGCAACTGTGTGGTGAGGGCCAAACTCGGGCAGGTCTATAGGAGCTGATAGGCTCGATCCTGAAGGGGCAGGGCCAGGTCTCTGGAGTAGGCGGGACCTGAGAGGTGAGGTATATCAAAAGGCAGAACCCAGATAACACTTGGAAAGCATGTGGGTCTTCTGGGTGGTCTTGTGGCGCCTGAGAGACAGGGGTGGAGCCTGAGGTGAGTCAGGGGCGGAGCCTGAGGCGAGTCAGGGGCGGAGCCTGAGGCGAGTCAGAGGCGGAGCCTGAGGAGAGTCAGGGGTGGAGCCTGAGGCGGGTCAGGGGCGGAGCCTGAGGAGAGACAGGGGCGGAGCCTGAGGAGGGTCAGGGGTGGAGCTTGAGGATGGTCAGGGGTGGAGCCTGAGGAGGGTCGGGGGTGGAGCCTGAGGAGGGTCAGGGGTGGAGCCTGGAAGCAGCCCCCAGGCAAGGCAGAGCCCTCTCTGATTTCAGCCTCGCCCTTGCAGGGGAACTCTATGACTTGGATGCCACTTCTCTGCAGCTCAAAGTCCTTCAATATGTGAGTCCCTGAGCATCTCTTCTTCCACCCTTTCTCTCTCCAAAGACCAACAGACCCTTGACCCCGTCACCTCAGTTCAGATTGGGACACCCCACCCTCTCTTCTCTTCTCCAATCCTGAAAAGCCCAGGGAGGCTAGCGGGTGGTCCAGCCCCGCCCTCAGCCTGGCTCTGTCTGTCCCCCTGCAGCTGCAGCAGGAGACACAGGCCACTCACTGCTGCCTCCTGCTGGTGTCAGAGGACAATCTACAGCTTTCCTGCAAGGTGAGGGCCCAAGTCCACAGTGAGGTGGGGCAACCCGTGTCTGTCTTTCCTCCCATAAACCTCTCTCCATTCCTGGGTCCCACAGGTCCTTGGAGACAAAGTGCTGGGAGAAGAGATCAGCTTTCCAGTGAGTTCCATCTCCATCCTCAGCATTCGAGCCTGCAGGGACCAGGAAGGCCTAGTAACTGGGGCTGCCTAGGTGGCGTGGTGGGAGCAGCCCAGGTCATGAGAGCTGCTTAGAAGAATTATGAAGGAGCGCTGTCTCTCACAATCAGACTCTAGTAGAAGCAAGCTCTTAGAGGAAGCCTTAGATGAGACCGGCTTGAGTGTTTCTAGACACGAACCTGTTAGAATCTCTTGAGATCCATGAGACTACTTGGGGTCTGCTTATCACTCTGTAGTTAGGGAAAACCTTCAAGTCCACTATTGGTTACCAAGCCTCCCTGCCCCCCACCCCACTTCTCTCCTCTGCTCCTCAGCATCCATCCATTCCTGAACTGTTCAAAGGGTTTGTTGAAACTTCCAGACTTGGAAGGCAACGATGGGTTGACCCAGGGAGAGCTGGGGCCAACCAGGTCTCTCTTCACCTTCCAGTTGACCATGGGACGCCTGGGCCAGGTGGTGGAAGACAAGCAGTGTATCCAGTTGAAGGACCTAACCTCTGTAAGCCATGGCCATGCTGAGCCAAGGAAGAGGGAGGGGGAAACGCTTTGCTCAAGCCCCAGTGTCTTTGGAATGGGGTAGCCTAGAGATGGGGAGACAAGACCCAGACTTGGTGGCACCCTGTCCTCATGCCGTAGCGGGCTGCAGAGTGTGGTGAGAGCTGGGGAAGAGGCGCGCACTGCCCCTCCTCATTGTTCCTTCATCTCTGCAGGATGATGTGCAACAGCTGCAAAACATGTTGGGCTGTGAGCTCCAGGCTATGCTGTGTGTCCCTGTCATCAGCCGAGCCACTGACCAGGTGGTGGCCCTGGCTTGCGCCTTCAACAAGCTTGGAGGAGATTTGTGAGTTTGAGAGTGGGGGTGTCATGGCGCCATGGCAGTGCCCCAGGTTCTAGGGGGCCTGAAGTGGGAGGATCACGGGAGCCTAGCAGTTCCAGGCCAACCTGGGCAATATGCACATAAGCCTGCCTCAGATAAACAGTGGCCTAAGGAGGAACCCGCATTTTGGTCTGAGGGCAGGCAGAGCTTTCCCTAGAGCTCTGAGCCTGAAGTGGGAGGAGGCTTGGCGTGTCGTCCCAGTGTGAAGAGTTCCATTAGCTGGCAGATAGGAGCTTCCTGGTAGCATGCAGGAAAGGAGAAAAGGGTCAAGAAGCCCATCTTCCCTGTCCTCTCCGATGACCCTCCCAACCCGACTTCCAGCTTCACAGATGAGGATGAACACGTGATCCAGCACTGCTTCCACTACACAGGCACGGTGCTCACCAGCACCTTGGCCTTCCAGAAGGAGCAGAAGCTCAAGTGTGAGTGCCAGGTGAGTGCCTGCCTCAAGCTCTTCCCGGGAACCAAAGCCAGCCCCAGAAGGCTATCCACGAGGGAGGGTGAAGCTGCCTGAGTTATCTAGGCCAGTGGGTAACCTAGTGACCTGGAGGTCCCTTAAACAGGGAGGTCAGTAGGTCCCTGGGCTCTAGGCTTTGTCTGTGATTGCCCTCTAGTGTCTAACATGGGCACTACCACAACATCTGGGCAGCCAGAGGCAAAGGTGGCAGAAGTCTGAGACCCAAGAACTTTACTGTTCCTCTCCAGCTCCTTCACTTAGTAGCCAGAGGGTTTCATTAGGCACATTAGTTTCCAGCCTGCTCTGGGAGCACGGAGAACATCCCCGGCCATCTTTACCATCTTCACTTCCTTCTTCCCAGGCTCTTCTCCAAGTGGCAAAGAACCTCTTCACCCACCTGGGTGAGTGATGGGTCTCCCACAGGAGCCCTTTGGGGTTAGAGGAGATGTGGCGGGCTTGCCTGGCATTCCTCGGGTTTCACGTGCTTCTCCTCCCCCCACTCCAGATGACGTCTCTGTCCTGCTACAGGAGATCATCACGGAGGCCAGAAACCTCAGCAACGCAGAGATGTGAGCAGAAGTGGGGTGGTGCGGGAGGGGAAGCCTCAGTCCTCACGGCCTCTGTCCCCTCCCTGCCTTCTTGTCTGGCATTTCCTTCTCCCTGGGCCCCTGTTTCAGCCAGGGCAGCGCTAACTTTGTTTACCATGGGTTTCTATGACACATGGTAGGAACTAAAAACAATACAAAACAAATAAAACGCAGATGGAGGGATGTTTGGAATTGTCCAGCCCCGAGGAGAGTGTCTCACTTTAGGACACTTTCCAGGGTCTCAGAAATCGCTACCCTAGCCATATGTGGTGGTTCGAGAGGCGTCAGAATCCCACGAACCAACCTCTTCTCTCCACAGCTGCTCCGTGTTCTTGCTGGATCAGAATGAGCTGGTGGCCAAGGTGTTCGATGGTGGTGTTGTGGACGATGAGGTGAGGGAGTATGGAGGGTTTCCGGGAGTAAGCACGGGGGCCTGGGGGAAAAGCCACATTCGAAAATTGACTATACGCAGGCTAACTTCTTGCTTTCTATTCCATCCCTGTCTGGGCAGAGTTATGAGATCCGCATCCCGGCGGACCAAGGCATCGCGGGCCACGTGGCGACTACGGGCCAGATCCTGAACATCCCAGATGCATACGCCCATCCGCTTTTCTATCGCGGCGTAGACGACAGCACTGGCTTCCGCACGCGCAACATTCTCTGCTTCCCTATCAAGAACGAGAACCAGGGTGAGGACTTGTGGCGGCCAGGGGCGGGGCCTGGAGGGGCTGGACAGGGGTGGAGCCTGGGCGGGGCCTAGGGGAAAGTGGTCCTAGGGTCAGAATCTGAAGAGCCAGGGATTGTCTAGTCTTGAACCATTACTTCCAGAGGAGTTAGGGGAAGGCAGGTCTTACTGGACCCCTTCACCTGCCATTCCCATTTTCTCTCTCTTCCCAGAGGTCATTGGTGTGGCTGAGCTAGTGAACAAGATCAATGGGCCATGGTTCAGCAAGTTTGATGAGGACCTGGCCACAGCCTTCTCCATCTACTGTGGCATCAGCATCGCCCACGTGAGGGAGCGCTACTGGGGCGGGGAGGATGTCCTTCTTCTGTTCCCCACATCTGCGCTCTTTGCTCTGGCCTGTCTGTGCTCAGGGCTCAGATCCCAGCCATACATGCTGACTGCCTCTAGTCATTCAGTATGAAAAGCTAGGGATACTATTAACGGTCCTGTTCAACCAGCTTCTGAGGATCATGAAAGAGAAAGGAAAAGAAACAAAACCAAACAAAACCCCACCTAATTCTGCTGGGCTAGATGGATAGGATTTGGGAGGGTGGAGTTCAAAACCTTGGCTATATAATGGCAGGTTGGAGGCCAGCCTGAGCTACATGAGACACTGTCTTAACAAGCAAACACCCTAACACACACATACAAAACCCTATCGGTAAGATTCCCCGCCCACCCCAGCAACTCCAAACCAATCTACTAGTGGGTATCTTTGTAGCAAACGGATGTTTCTCTCCATGCTTTTGGCATCTCTAGCCTGCTGAATCCAACCTAAGTACCCGAGTTAATCCCTGCTTTCTGATCTTCTCCTCCAAGGGCTACCAGATTCAGGGGACAAAGTGCCTCAAATGTTAAGCAACGGGAAGGCCAGGAAAAGAGCTGGGATTAGCATTGGGGTGGGGCCTGAACACTGGGCTATGGCTGATGGCTTATACTGGGCCCCCAATGGGACAGGAGGGAGAACTTCAACAGCTTGACCCGTTTGTACCAGTTCTGGGCATCCTGAGGATGTCTCAGCCTTCTGCTCCAGCCCCATCTTTTCCATTTTTCTCCCCTCAGTCTCTCCTATACAAAAAGGTGAATGAAGCCCAATACCGCAGCCATCTGGCCAATGAGATGATGATGTATCATATGAAGGTGAGGCTTGGAGCTTCTGTACCTCTTAGGGTCTGGGAGCACCTGCTCCACATGTCTTCCCTGACTCCTAGAATCCTCTGCAACCCAGGTCCAGGCTAAACTTGGCTATTCCTGGCTCTTGAGAATAGGAAAACAGACCCATATCAATACCTGGCCTCTGCTACCACGCTCCTCTCCCAAGCTTTTTTCTTAGCCTGATCTGAAAGCAGCCAGCAGGCTTTCACCGGGGAGAAAATTTGGTTTGGACAGCTACCCCCACCCCATGTCCAGAGAGTATGCTTGACTCGGGAAATCCCTGAAGGCTGAAAACCTTGCTCGGGGCTTTCTCTCGTCACTGTCTGGCTGCAGTGGCCGTGGACCCCTGCATGATCTTAATTGCTGGTACCCCAGTCCCATTACCAGACCTGGATCAGAAGAGCTACCTCAAACCTTAGCTTAGAGCGTACGGCAATCACTGTTCCCTGGGTCATCTCCTCTCATCTGTGTCCCAGACTTTGGGAACAGGCACAAAGCAGTGGTATGTGGGATTGCGATTAGATACCAGAGGCTTTCCCAGAGAGACAAACTCTAGACTTGGTGTCTGTGAAAGGCTACCAGGCGTTGGAATACCACAAACAGGCATTCTTTACCTTTACCTAGAATTGTCAGGCATGGATGGGGTCATCCGGGCATAGGCAGGGGCACAGGCATGTGGGCTGCAGGGCAGTGGTGATCTTTCCAGTGACATATAGAGTTGGTATCCAGCTTGGTGTATGCTGGGCAAGGGATGCCGCATCTACACGGAAATTTGATGGGAGAGCACCGGAGAGGGAAGAGGCCATCTTCTCATGCCTGGCTTGCTTGCTCTAGGTCTCTGACGATGAATACACCAAGCTTCTCCACGATGGCATCCAACCCGTGGCCGCCATTGACTCCAACTTTGCCAACTTTACCTACACGCCCCGGTCTCTACCCGAGGACGACACTTCTATGGTGAGCTGGCCCTTCCCAGTCTAGCTGGGTCATGGGGGTGGAGGTGGGAAGCATAGATATCAGTTAGATGTGCATAAGAGCTCCCGGGTGAGGCAGGATCTCCAAGGACGGTTATAGAGTCTCCTTCAGAGTTAGATTAGGTATGCCTTTCGCCATTATGGGGTCACAAGGGTAGCTTAGGGGACAGCAGTGGGCCCCAAAGCTGCCCTTGGTATGTGGTCTCGGAGCTAGCAACAGTGCCCGTTCCTCTAAGATCATATGTGGGCTTGCTTCCAAGAAGTCTTAGCTCTTGGGCCCCTTAAGTTTTGGATCGTTCACAGTTTGCCGAATGCCCGTTCATCTATTTAATTGTTCTTTAGTTTAGGTTTAGAATTTTAAGATTGTAAATTTTTGAGTATGAGGCATCAAGAGAGGTGGAGACAGGTTCCACACTTTGATAGTGACAGTCTCTCTGATTCTCCCCCCCCCCCCCGCTTTTCAGGCCATCCTGAGCATGCTGCAAGACATGAACTTCATCAATAACTACAAAATTGACTGCCCAACTCTGGCCCGGTATGTGCCCTGCACTGCCCTTGGAGCAGAGCCCCGGTTTCCCCTTCCTGTTGTCCTCCAACCGCAAACCCATTGCCCCAAGCATTCTTGGGAGGGGGGGGACTGGATTTGTGGGATGGGGAGGGCTCTGTGAATAAGGATCTATTCTCAGACACACGTGGATAAAGAAAGGCAAGAAAATGTGATGGGCAATCTGGAGGGCTTCCTGAAGGAGGAGAGGCTGAGGCCCCTCTGCTGTGTTGGCTCCTCCCCCAGATTCTGCCTGATGGTGAAGAAAGGCTACCGGGATCCACCCTACCACAACTGGATGCACGCCTTCTCTGTCTCTCACTTTTGCTACCTGCTCTACAAGAATCTGGAGCTCTCCAACTACCTCGAGTAAGTGGCTGCCTCTCCCACATCTTCCAATGATGAGGCCTCACTCATGTGGCAGGTCCTTTACCTGGCCACTCTTCCTGTCCTTTTCACTGGCGGGGGGGGGGGATGCTGTACAGCCCCCACCTTCCACAAGGGATCTGCTCAGCCATATAGAATGACAGACCTGCTTCTCCCAGGGCTGCCACACTCCAAAGGAGAGTGGCTTTCTGGAACCTTTTGACTGGGTGGCCCCTGGGCATCTCACCCAGCTGTCTGCCCTCTGGCGCACCCAGGGAGGAAGCCTTGGTGACATTTCTCTTTTCTGCTCCCTACCTAGGGACATCGAGATCTTTGCATTGTTTATTTCCTGCATGTGTCATGACCTGGACCACAGAGGCACAAACAACTCCTTCCAGGTGGCTTCGGTGAGAGCCTGCCCTCCTCACAGTGGGGACCCTTGGCCTTGCCCTTCTCAGACTGAGAAGAGATGACAGCTGGGGCGGGAGAAGGGAGCAGTACCCTCAGTGGGGAGGGGGGACTCCCTCTGATCCCCACAGGAGGCATAACCAGAGCTCTTATGGACTTTTCCAGAAATCTGTGCTGGCCGCACTCTACAGCTCAGAGGGCTCTGTCATGGAGGTAAGTTGCCATTTTGCCCATGCGCTGTTCTGAACCCCCCAAGCCAGCGACTTGCAAGCTAGGCTGTTCTCAAACCATGCTCTCTAGCCGGGCTGCAGGAGTTGTGCCTTGTGGGCTTCATTTTCCTGAAACAGGCACAGATTTGGGGTGAAACTAGGCCTGCTGGGTCAGTCTGAGCCACTTTTGCAAAACTGGGGGGGACAGGGCAGGCCCGCCCCCCTCAAACCTGCCCCTTCAGGCCAGAGCCAATTCTAATCCCCTCAGTTGAGCCTTAGATTGTGGGATGGGGCTTGGGGTTGAGGTGCCGCTGGTCTGCTCTCCATCAGCCTCTTGGGTCAGGAACGAGATCTGAGACATCTGAATTTCCTGTGCCTTGTACAGGTCTTGGTTCACGGTGGGAGTCACATCTTCAAGGTCACCTTGCCCCAGGCTGTCTCCCACAGCTCCCCCTCCTGAGGTTGCCCCAATAGCACATCCATAGAGATATGCTTGTGCTCACTGTCTCCCAGGAGGCCTGGTGGCAGCCGTAGTCCTGCCCTTTGTCCCTGGGGATGAGCTTGCTCCTCCCCCCGAGTGACAGCCCTTCACTATTGGGAGACAGGGCCTTGCCCTTGCCTCCTCACTGCCTCCCCTTGTCAGCAAACAAATATTTTCTGCATGAATTAGTGTCCAGGACATCAGGGGATGGTTTCAGAATTCTTCCAGCCTGTGAAGCCAGCCCTCTGAGCATACCTTATTGGGTCCCTTCCAGAGCTAAGGGCTCTGAGTCATGCAGCTGGCTGGGGACTTGCCCAGGACCATAGAGGGCTCAAATAGAGCACTCTCAAAGGGAATAGGGCCCCTAACTCTCCTTTCCGTCTGCTCGACTGAGCTTGGGGGCCAGTCCCTGCCTGTCTTTCCTGCCTCTCTGAGAGCCTCTGGTGAGGGGGGCACTTTGACCCAGTGGGACCCATCTCTCATCTCCCTACAGAGGCACCACTTTGCTCAAGCCATTGCCATCCTCAACACCCACGGCTGCAATATCTTTGACCACTTCTCTCGGAAGGTGATGGGGCCGTGTGGGAGTGTGCTTGGTGGGAGCCGGGAACAGGGTAAACAGAGGGGGCTGAGAACTACCTCGTAGTGGATCAGATGTGTGCAACAGGGACCATGACGGCCCTCCCCTGACACTCTCCAGGACTATCAGCGCATGCTGGACCTGATGAGGGACATCATCTTGGCCACGGACCTGGCACATCACCTCCGCATCTTCAAGGACCTGCAGAAGATGGCTGAAGGTGCCATCCCTCACTTCTGGGGAGGGATGGGTGGTTTAACATGGAGATCTGTCCACCCACCTGAACATCTATAGCGGCTCTGTCCTGTCCTTGGCCCACTCCTGGCTATGGTGTCCCTGCAGGCAAACCTCGTACTGGTCACCTTCCATTGGGTGTGCTTTGTTCCCATGGGATACTTACTGTACCCACTTTGGGACAGGCTGTGGGGCCCTCGTTCTCAGAAGGGACAAGGGACCTGGACCCTCCTGCTTGACTCTGTTGTCCCCCAACAGTGGGTTATGACCGCAACAACAAGCAGCACCACAGGCTTCTTCTGTGCCTCCTCATGACCTCCTGTGACCTCTCTGACCAGACAAAGGGCTGGAAGACCACCAGAAAGATTGCAGTAAGAACCAGCCCTCTAGCCTGAGAACACACAAGCTATGCTCTCTACCCAGCTCCGTGTGCCCCCTCAGTAGCCTAAACATCTCTCTGTGCTGGATTTAGCCTGGTTGTATTTTGGGGAGTCAGAAACACAGAGTGCCTCAGAGCAACAGATGAAATGATCCAGATATGCACTGAACTCACCCAGGGTCACATAACATATTAGAGGCTTCTGGGAAGTGGGCAGAAGGCAGACTCTGTACTGTCCCATCTCCTGTTAAGCTAGCGAGGGTAGGCCCTGGGTGGAACTGAGACATCGGGCCTCAGTTTGCCACCGTGGGAATGGGCTCTGGTGGACAGATGCCACTCGCAGGAGGTGACGTCACTGTTGCCTTCTAGGAGCTGATCTACAAAGAGTTCTTCTCCCAGGGAGACTTGGTATGTGCCGCGTGGCCTCAGGGTAATGGTGTGTGCAGAGGGAGGGGTGTTCCTGACATGAGGCCGGGAAGGTTTGGGTTAGCTGGCTCTACATGGTACCTGATGGACGAGCAGGAGGGGCAGGCCTGATGATCTGGCATCTATAGGAGAAGGCCATGGGCAACCGACCGATGGAGATGATGGACCGAGAGAAGGCCTACATCCCTGAGCTTCAGATCAGCTTTATGGAGCACATCGCCATGCCTATCTACAAGTGAGCTTGTGGGGCACCGCTGGGACCGCATATAGAGAGGGCAGGGCAGCCTGTATCTGCCTCAGCGTTAGAAAGAGGGCTGCCTCTTCATCCTCAGACCCCAGTGGGAGGGGTCTTCATACTATGTCAACCCCCGGGCTTCATACCCTTATGGAAGTGCTATCTTGGGGGGCATCATCTTTGTTGCCATCTGGGCTGTTTTCTGGCCTCTGACCCCATCCCTCCTACCCCCCCCCCAGGCTGTTACAAGACCTGTTCCCCAAGGCAGCAGAGCTGTATGAACGTGTGGCCTCGAACCGTGAGCACTGGACCAAGGTGTCCCACAAGTTCACCATCCGAGGCCTCCCCAGTAACAACTCGCTGGATTTCCTGGACGAGGAATACGAGGTCCCCGATTTGGACGGCCCCAGAGCTCCTGTCAATGGCTGCTGCAGCCTCGAGGGCTGAGTGGTCCCCTCTAGGGACCCTCCCTGCCTGGCCCTCCTTTCACAACTCTCTACCAGTCTGTCTGATGCATTGGGAACCAGAGCCATGGGTCCGGGGTTCTAGGCCAGGATGTCCCCTGTGACCCGGCACATGCCACCACCCTTCCTGGGCTTCATCTTTCTCATCTGCAGAAGGAAAGCAAGATTGCCAGTCCCACACAGACTTTGCCATTTGTACACAAGAGCACAGTAGTGACCAGTGGTAGTGGTGTGGGTCTCTTCTGCACCTCTGACTATCCGTGCCCAGTCCTGCCCAAGCCGCTCCATCTCTTAAGCAGCGTCACAGAGCGCCCTGTGACCCCGTTAGAGCCCTCCTAGGTCAGTAGCCTTGTTTTCCTGGAGGCATCACAGGTCTCTGGAGCCTCCGAGATCCTCACGGAAGGCAGAGAGACTGCTGAGCGAGCAGAGGATAGAAAACAGTCACCAGCTGGAAGTCACCCTGGGGGTGCCTCTGTGCTTCTGGTAGGATTGGGACCCTTGGAGGAAGCTAACAGCCAGGTTGCTCAGTGCTCTGCAGGAGGAAGTGCTCCAGCAGAAAGGGCGGGAAGAATCCAGCAAGCTGGGAGACTGTCCTGTACACACCCACGCCCTTCAGGTGGTGTGACCTGAAGCAAGTCCCTTTCCCTAGCTAGGCAAGACAGGATCATTAGACAGCCTAGTCTCTCTTTAGATCAGAGTCTCCATGGTTGTGTGGAGTCCGTGAGTGGCCGTGGCATGCTCTGCCGCCCTAAGGCACAGAGAGCCTAACTTTTCTTTCCTCTGAGTGTATCCCCTTGGTCTGAGCCCCTCTCCCATTCCTGCTGCCAGAGAGGGGCCTGGCCTCTCCCCACAGGGCTTCTCTCCTCTTCAAGGCCATATCCACACATGCCCCCGGGGTCTCAGGAGACTCTCCCAGGCTGGGCCTCTTGGGTGAGTGGCCACTAGCTTCTCTTCTGTTTTGTTCCGTACGTGTGTCGTGGGCAGGGGAGGGGGCCACCTGCCTTACCTACTCTGAGTTGCCTTTAGAGAGATGCGTTTTTCTAGGACTCTGTGCACCTGTTGTGTGTGGTCCCGTGGGCTGAGTGCTTTGTACATGAGAATAAATCTATTTCTTTCTACCAACCCTCCCACAGGAGGTTGTCTGTGGACTCTGTCTGTACATTAGGTAGATGGGAGACAGTTTGCACAGGCAAGTGTCCCTAGAATCTCTCTGACTACCAAAGCCTTTACCCCTAGTCCCTACTCCCTCTTCTATGACACCCCTGTTCTGGGGGGGGGGCAGGGTGTGTCATAGGCCTGTTGAGATCATACCTGGGCCATATATGGGGGCTAGGGCTTGTCGGCACACAGGAGGCTCAGGTATGGAACAGTGAGAAAACATATCAGTTGGCAGACTATGGACTGGAGAGAAAGACCTGAGAGTCAGAAGCAACCAGGGAAGCCGCATGGGGGAGGTGGCCTGTGGCTCCTTCTACACCTCTGCTTGCTAATCTGCTGTGGTCATGGTACCCAGATGACCAGCACTTTGACTTCAGAGCCTCTTTAGCTGTGAGGTTGTCTGGCTAACCATCAATCCCACATCCTTGTTTCTCCCAAGTGTGTGGAAGGGGTCCCCATGTGTGTGAATCTCCATGCTAGACGACGATTTGTGTCTGTGGACCTTGCTAGATGAAGAGTGGACCTGAGAGATGCTGTCTTGCAGGATAGTGGCCTGTGGTTGCACAGAGGTCTGGAAAACGCACTGGGAGCTGGGGTCCCTGTATCCCATGAATGTTGGCTCATTCCTACCCTACCCCTAGTGTGGGGAAAGGAGCTCTGGCATGACTGTCAGGGTGATCAGAGTGGCCTGAGGATGTCAGGGATGAAGAGCGGGACCGGGGTCTGTGGGAGAAAGGCTCTCTCTGCAAGGAGCCTGCAGGCATCCCTCATAAGGTCACACAACACAAAGCCAGCTCCATTGGCCTCTTGTAACTGTCCTGTCTTCCAGACTTAACGGTTCCAATTGGCATTTTATCCAAACATCACAAGATTCCGTGGCATAGACGCCACTGGCCCATTATGTAGCCGAGTGGTCCAAGGTTTGGAAGGTGCCAGAGCTAGGCTATGAGCCAGCCCAGCATATCTGGCTCCTCTCCAAGGCCTCTCCTCCTGTAGAATAGAAGAATGTCCAGGAGGACAGAAGCTCCATCTGCAGTTGGGGCAGTACTGTCATGATCCTTAAGGGTGACAAGCAAGGGGTTGGGCCCCAGAGAAGGAGCTGGGATGGGAGGACTGTGTGTGCATGCCTCCTGAGAGTGGGTGAGTTGATTCAGCAGTGAGTCTCCGAGGCAACAATGACATCGGGTAATAAAAGCCACTTTTAGAGCTGAGCCCCTGAGGGCTCAACCTTTTTAAAAGGGGATTGTGAGGAGTGTGGCGTCCTGGTGGTCCGAGGCAGTCAAATGGAGTGAAGGTAAAATAGGGTTAGAGGGGGTAGAAAGAGGCTGTTTTACAGCCATGTTGCAACCTTCTGGTGATGGCAAGGAGTTAGGTGTAGAGGTGGTGTCAGATCCAAGGAGACAAAGCATTGAGAGCAACTGGATCCCCAGGGAGATCCGAGATGCCATTGCTCCGGAGCCCAGGCTCTGGCAGGGTCAGGAAGATGGGAAGGCAGCGTGGGTATGCAGAGCAAGGAGGGATATTAATGGGGCAGGTTTAGCCAAATAGAAGTTCACACTGGTGGGTTCTCTCCTGAAGCACCAAGAGCTGTCACCACATAGAGGCACCTGGCTCCTTGTAGTCCTCACAGCCCCCCCCCGGGGGGGGGGCTTTCCCTTCTCTCAGGGCAGGACAGGCATTGGGATTTCTCCCTGGTGTCAGTTCTCTCCAGAATTAGAAAGGAGGCCCCTTGCTAGAATGGGAAGGAACTAGAAAGGAGACTGTGCCACATCACAGGGGGAGCCACGTGTGAGTGTAATCTCAGCGCACACCGCCCAGCCAGGGTGTTCTGGAGGGAAACAGCAGGGTGAGTGAGTCCCTGTGGGAAGCAGAGGGCATCATCATGCTTGGAGACTGGTGGGTCAGGTGTGACAACCAATGGAATAGTGGCTCCTGCCAACATGGCTGCCCTTCTCAATCCCTAAGTCATCTAGGGAGAAACTACAGAAACGTGTGAGAAGTATGGGGCTGTAGGACAGTAGCCAGGATGCACAGGATGTAAGGAGAGAACAAAGGGAGAAGCCGGGATGGAGGAGAGCACTCGCATGCTCCTGGCCACCGCCACCATTACTGCCTGCCCTGCCAGCTGTGCACACATCCCGGGAGAGGCCTCCTCATGGTGCTGCCCAGAGAGCTCCAGTCTGGAAATCCACAGCATACTAACTATGGCTGTGGCGGAGCTTAGAGCTCAGCTCTACCCCCTGCCTTAAAATCAAGACCCCCAACACGCACAGAATACAGCTTACCCCCAGGGCTCTTCTCATCCACGGCTGCCCCCAAGACAAACACCTGCTCACAGGTCAAAAGAGTACACCGGTTTTAAGAAAGATGGAAAACCAGCCGACACAGAGAAATGAGAGGCAGACTGGCTGGAACAGATGGGCCCTGCTCTAAAATAAATGCTTTAAATTTACTTAAGGAGATAAGGGAAGATAATAGCAACATGAAGTTAGAGCAAGAAATCATTATAAACGAGCCAAGTAGAAATGTCAGGCATGAAAAAAGAAAACGTTTGGATTAGGGAAAGCTATCGGTGAGAAGGCTGTGGAGGAGAGAATGGTGAAGTGTGCCATCAGCTAGGCCAGCTCCTGTCAAAGGCAGTGTGTGGGGGAGGGACCAGGAGCCAGTGTGGCAGGGATGCTAGGGGCTGTAGAAGTTGGAAGTCCCTGCACCCCTACCACAAGCAGTTCAGATGAGGGGAGAGGGGATGTCTGTAAAAAGCTGTTGTTGGAGCTGGGATCCCAGAGGCCAAGGCAGGAGGACTGTGAGTTCAAGACCAACCCAAGATACAAAACAAGTTCCAGGCCAGTTTGGATGACATGCAAGAGCTTGTCTAAAAAATATGAATAAAAAAGGGTGGATGCAAATATACTTTATTTAAAAAAAAAAAAAAAAGCCCTAAGGGAAGCGAAGACCTAAGATTAGAGGGATCAGAGTGTGTACCCACCAGGGGGCATGGAGAGAAAAACGGAACAACCAGATACGTCAGTTCAGGATTTTCAGATCACTAATACAGAGAAAATCAAGAAAATGTCGAGAAGCAAGACTGAATCAGGGTGTCAGAATTCTCAACACCGTTCAATGCTGGCTGGAATGCAAAATGGCAGAGCCAAAGAGCGACTGCGCACATCCTGCACAGTCTGCGGGATGCGCCAGCTTCCTGCACACACAGAGTATCTGATGGCGAGACCAGGTAGCTGCACAGCACCAAAGAGGACCCATAGGCCACACGTGGCCCCTAAGAGGACCCATAGGCCACACGTGGCCCCGAAGAGGACCCGTAGGCCACACGTGGCCCCGAAGAGGATTCATAGGCCACAGTGTTTGCTAATCAAAAATTAATAATTGTAAACGTTAATAGGTATGATAATAAAAAATGAATAAAACATTTCTGTAGGTTTGGGAGCAAAATACCATGCTATTAAGTCTCTTGTCAGTTAAGAAAAAAGTATTCTTTATTTTTATTCTTCTTACTGTAAGGTTGTTAGAATTAGATGGTGAAAATCCTTTACCACATCACAATATGGCCGAAGCAATACTTAATGAAATTTACATCTTTAAGGTCATTTATTAGAAAAGAGAAGCCGGGCGTGGTGGCGCATGCCTTTAATCCTAGCACTTGGGAGGCAGAGGCAGGTGGAGGCCAGCCTGGTCTACAGAGTGAGTTCCAGGACAGCCAGAGCTATACAGAGAAACCCTGTCTCGAAAAACCAAAAAAGAAAAAAGAAATAATTTTTAAAAAATGAGTGAAATAAGTGAGCTATGCATTCAACTCAACTGATCCTAAAGGAGATGAGAAGACACGGGGCAGAGACCTTAGTGACAGAGAAGACTGGCAAAGTCATCAGCTTGGTTCTTTGAAAAAATCAGTAAGACTGATGTTTGGTAAGAACACTAAAGAAGAAGGAGGCTGGAGATAGCTCCTGCACAGGACCCACGTTTGGCTCTCAGTATCCCAGTCACTACAACTCCAGTACCAGGGTGGGGGGGTGGGGGGGGTAGGATAACACCCCCTTCTGGCCCCTGTGGGTACTGCATGCATGTGGTACATAGACATACATGCAGGCAAAACACCCGTACATATAAAATAGAAATAATTAAATCTTAGAAGAAAGAAAGATGAGAATATACTAAGTATGGGGGAACTCAGAAAATAGTTACAGATGCAAAAGAATCAAAAATCATAATAACAGATGGTAACAAATAGCCATAACTTTCGAACCTGGATGAGACAGAATTTTCTTTTGCTCTACGCCCAATTTCACAGGCACATTTGTTATTGTTGGCCTTATTTCCTGGTGGACTGAAGTATTATTCATGAAGTTATGCCAATATCGTGGATGAACTCTTTTCCTTCTAAGTATTTAATGTTTGTTTGTTTTTTAAATTTTGTTCTTTCTTTCTTTGGCAGGCTTGCACTATATAGCCACAGCTAGTCTTGAGCTCACTATGTAGACCAATGGTCTTAAACTCCTAGAGATCTGCCTGCCTCTTCCTCCTGAGTGCTGGGACTAAAGGCATGTGCTGCCACAAAGCTCCGTGTTCCAGTTGAGTTCTTTGGTCCATCTGACACTGGCTTTATGAAGGCAAGAAATTGAGGACTCAGATTTGCATGTGTAGAACTATCCTTTTACTTCTGCAATAAAGGCAACGTGATCGTGGTTTAAAACAAAACCTAGGTGGAGTGAATACATTTCTAGAAGAATATATAACTCACTGAGTATATGATTCAAATATATAAATATATATTAAAGAGATGAAATTATAACTTATAGCATCCTCTGAAAACCTCCTCTGAGGGCCCCACATTTTCATGAGGAGCTCTTGGCAATTTATGTTGCCAGGGGAAGGGGTGTCACTTTCTTTATTGCTGTAGTCATTGGGAGGTTATCCATGCTCTGATAAATAGCCTCCTGCATGCACACATTTATACATAACCTTAATTAGACTCAGTGAATCTCTCTCTCTCTCTCTCTCTCTCTCTCTCTCTCTCTCTCTCTCTCTGTGTGTCTGTCTGTCTGTCTGTCTGTCTGTCTGTGTCTCT
>NC_034590.1:72397140-72399220 GCF_900095145.1 Mus pahari
TACACACATAAGTATAAATACACACTACACACACTAACTAACACTGGAAGTAGGAAGGGAGAGGACAGACTGTGAAGACAGAGAAGTCAGCAGGAGTGGGAGAGGAGGGGAGGGGTGAATATGACCAGAATACATTGTACATTACAAAACCAGCAAAACAATAACAATAACAACAGCAAAACCAAAACACTCCCACCCCGTTATAGATAGATTCACTCATGTTTAAAAGAATTGTTAGTTTCCAATTCATAAAAACCACTCCTGAGTCAGGTGGCATCATCGGCACATGACTTTAATCCCAGCACTCAGAAGGCAGTCGTAGGCAGATTTCTGCAAGTTCCAGGCCAGCCTGGTCTACGGAGTGAGTTCTAGGACAGCCAGGGCCGTTATACAGAGAAGCTTTGTCTCAAAAAGCAAAAACAAGACAAATAAACAAACACAAATCTTGAAAAAGGTACAGGTAATTTATGAAACTGGCCCAGTTTTTTATTTCCAAATGAGACAGCCCCAATGTAAGAGATGATAACAGATGCGAGCCAGGGAGAAACAGCTCAGAGAGCACAGTGACACGTGGTGGTCACCTCAGTTTTGTCTATGAACTGCCAAACTTCTGTGTAAAAAATGGAGACACAATGGAATATTTTAAAATGCAACATTACCAAATGGAAAAATTTTTCCCTATGGGATGAAAGAATGTTTTCACCCCCAGAAAATGCAGAAAATAATTCACCATATCAATGGGATTTATTGAGGAAAACCATGATTACTTCAATCAGTGCAGAAAGAAGCGTTTGACCTAGATGATGCCTATTTGTGATCGAAATGGCTTCAACATCATGGGATGAGATGGAAACCAACTTGGAAAAATATTTCAAAAGTCTTCAGCAAACATTTGAGTCATTTTTCAGGGCCAACACATTCTGTTTATGAAAAAATATAAGACAGAGATGCCTGCCATCACTTGGTTGATGATCTCAATTGTCAACTTGACAAACATCTGGGGGAGAGAACCCAGATTGGGGGTCTGCTCCCATCATTCTGTCCTGTGGTCAGGTCTGCCTTCATTAATGATTGATGTGGAAAGGTCAGATCCCTGTGGGTGGTATCATCCCCGAGTTGGTGGTCCTGGGTATATAAGAAAGCTGACTGATCACTGGAGGAAGCAAGCTAGGAAACAGGATTCTTCCATGGCTTCTCTTTCAGGCTCCTGTCTTGAGGGCCTGCCTTGGCTCCTATCTTAGTTCCTTTTCTATTGCTGCGCTAAGAGGCCATGATTGAGATAACTTAGAGAAGGAAGTGTTTAATGGGAGCTCACAGTTAGGGAGAGTGAGCCCTTCATGGTAAGGAGGACGGCAGCAGGCAGCCATGGTCCTGGAGCAATAGCTGGGAGCTGGTCCACAAGCAGGCAGTGGGTGGGGTACTAACTGACGATGGTGTGGACTATTGAAACCTCAAAGCCCACACACTCAGTCATAAACCCCCTCTGAAAAGGGCACACCTCCTAATCCTTCCCAAATAGGTCCACCAACTGGTAGCCAAGCATTCAGACCTCTGACTGTGTAGGGGCCATTCTCATTCAAACCACCTCAGCTTCTCTTAATAAAGGACTGTAACCCATAAGCCAAATAAACACTTTCTTCCTTCAAGCTGATTTTGGTCATGGTGTTAATCACAGCTACAGAAACGCAAAATAGCAATACTGCGTAACTTAGAAAGCCTGGCTAAGGCTGTAATGAGAAGACATAAGAAGTGCACATCTGGACTATGCAGGGAAACTTGTTCTTCAAAGGCGGCGATGCAACTCTTTAAGTAGAAAGCAAACAGGTCGATAGATGAGAGGGAGATCTAAAGGCGCTCACTGGTGTTTCTGAAATGCGAGCATTGATAGCACTTCTGTAGCAACATTAGTGTTTCCAGAGCCCAGCATGGCAGAGTGAAATTACACTTGTAATTTCAGCACTTGGGGGACCGAGGCATAAGGAACATGAGTTCAAGGCTGGCTGGGACAGCACAGTGAGATCCAATTCAAAGTCTCTCTCTCTCTCTCTCTCTCTCTCTCTCTCTCTCTCTCTCTCTCTCT
>NC_034590.1:72400095-72419554 GCF_900095145.1 Mus pahari
GAGAGAGAGAGAGAGAGAGAGAGAGAGAGAGAGAGAGAGAGAGAGGAGAGAGGAGAGGAGACCAATGGGTGCTGAATGATTGCAATACATGTATGCAAATGTCACAATGCAATCCACTATGTACAATTTACGAATATTCATAAAACAATGAAAACCAAAAAAATTGAAGTTCAGGCTTGAAAGATGAAAGTAAAGAGGGACATCATCTTAAATGGTATCAATGTAAGAAAAGCTACTGGGCCAACAGAACAGGAACAGGGTGCTCAGAGGAGAACACGTGACAATTAGGAATGCCACCCATCAAAGGTGGAAGCAGCATCTAGGGGGAAGTGTGGTTGTTGGGGAAACTCACCTGTGATGCAGAGGAGGAGAGCGCTGGATCCCAATGTACCATCCTGTACTGTCGCACAGGAGGATGCTGAGTGAATTAGGCTAAAGGTAAACAGTGAAAACAGACCTGAAGAGGAGGTAGCCGGTGCCCTCTATGATCCCAGCACTCGGGAAATGGAAGCAGGAACATCAGGCATTCAAGGCCAGCCTTGGCTACAGAGTGAGCTCCTGTCTAGCCTGGGGTGTGTGAGGATCAATCTGGAAAAAAAAAAAAGCTAGTAAAGAATAAACAGAAGAAAATGCAGAGTAATTCTGTGTGCATAGAGGACAAGCCATAAGCAAAACCATTGAAAATCCAGTTACACAGGAACTGTAGATTTCAGATGTCTTATCGGTCACATGTGTCCCAGACAAAGAGCTGGTGCAATGCGGAAAGTTATTTGCAATGTTTAAGATTGACAAGGTGCTAATATCTGGGATACATAAGAAATTCTTGCAAGAAAACATCAACCTCAATAGAAAAAAAATAAAAATAAGAAATCCCTGGAACAAGATATTTATGGAAAAAGCAGCTCAAAAGCATTTAGAAAATCTGCTCCAGCTCCTTGGTTACCAGAGAAACAGAAAGGGCAACAACAAACCATTTTATGCCTGGTAGACTGGCAGAAACCAGACCGTCAGATGATGACGTTACCTGCAGGTAGGAAGTAGGAAGGTGGAATTTGTGACTGTCCACAGGAGTGTGGGCTAATGTTCGTGTAGACACCAACCTGGCAGCTATTATTCAAATGAGACACATGCATGTGCACAGTGGTATATGTGTGCCCTATGACCTTCAGGGCCACTTCTAGGTGTTCACTTAATTCTTAACTGTTGGACCAAGAATGCTGATGCCAACTGGGTGTATAGTGAGTGCACTGATGGGAAGGCACCTTCTGGTGATATTTAGCAGGTAAGGACAATATATACATGTACCTAGCACCATGAGTCCTGAGAGAGAGAGACAGAGACAGAGACAGAGACAGAGACAGAGACAAAGACAGAGACAGAGACAGAGAAGAGGAGAGGAGAGGAGAGGAGAGATTAAGATTTATTCTATGATTCAATCACAGAAAATTAAACCCAAGAATTCACAATTGCAGAAAGCATTTAATAAAAATTCTTATGAACCAAAAGCTAGACATTAGACCTGTGATTGCTCTTGAAGGAGAGGGAAGAACAGTATGGAAGAATGGGATTAAAAGAAAATACCTAGAGCTGGAGAGATTGCTCAATGGTTAAGAGCACTGACTGTTCTCCCAGAGGTCCTCAGTTCAATTCCCAGCAACCACATGGTGACTCACAACCATCTGTAATGGGATCTGATGCCCTCTTCTGGTGTGTCTGAAGACAGTGACAGTGTACTCACATACATAAAATAAATAAATAGTTCTTTAAAAAAAGAAAAAAATCGGAGAAGGAGAAGAAGGAGGAGGAGGAGGAGGAGAAGGAGAAGGAGAAGGAGAAGAAAAGAAGAAGAAGAAGAAGAAGAAGAAGAAGAAGAAGAAGAAGAAGAAGAAGAAGAAGAAGAAGAAGAAGAAGAAGAAGAAGAAGAAGAAGAAGAAGAAGAAGAAGAAGAAGAAGAAGAAGAAGAAGAAGAAGAAGAAGAAGAAACAAAAGCATGGCTTTGAGAGTGACAGGCAGCTTAGCAGGTAAGTATACTTGATGCCCTGGCTTATAACCTGAGTTTGATTCCCACTTGGTGGAAGGAAAGAACCAACTTTGAAAGCTGTCCTCTGACCTCCATAGATGTGGCGCAGCACATGCCCACCACCTCCCACAAACAGATCAACATGGATAAAAGAATAAGACCTTGTGATGATCAGCCATGTGTTAATGTTGTGCACTAAGCATATGATTAGCTCCATCCTCTGTACCTGAGGTCCAAAGCAACAACGACAACAAAAATAGGTACCTCCCCAAGTTCCTTAATTGCTCTTCTTTGAGGCCTTAGCTGTCTCAGAGAGTAAGTGTCCCTGATTCCTGGCCTGCAGAAGGCCTCTGTACATGCTTACCAAGAAAGGGAAGAAGGAAGTGGGTGGGCAGGCAGATGAATAACACTTGAAGGAGAATTCAGCAAAGTGATTGAAGTAGTAAGCTCACGGGTGAATGAATCAGTGCACTCCGAATCAATGAGCACCAGAAAGACTGAGTGAGTGGATAAAGAGGCTAATGAGTGGATGGCTTGGGTGAGTCCACATGAATGAATAGATGAATACATTTGTAGATAATGAATGAGGGGGGTTGACCCACTTGTTCAGTCCTTAGAGAGTGATCACCTGACAGGCAGGCTCAGCTGAAATGGTTGCATGTCTGCTCAGAACTCTAAAGAGCCTCAAATATGCTGGCTTGCTCCCATGTGAGATGTGAGATATGCCTCCTTACAGAAGTTTACAAGGACAGAGCCCCACGGGAGAAATTAGTATATCTTAAAGAAACTTGGACAGAAGCTCCAAAGCAGGTCTACAGAAAGAATAACAGCATCCCACCTGATTTCTGGTCCAGATGACTAGGGGTGTCCTGGTCCTATTGGGTAGAGGTTCACATCCTCCAGAGCTGAACATGAGGGATGTCTAACCCTGGGAATACTGGCTGCCTAGACTCCTGCAACAGTCCCTTATCCCTGCGTCAGGGTCAGATAGAAATTCAGGGCCTTGAGGGGAGAGACCCTGTATAGACAGTGCCCGAGGGCTCTACCTGCTCACAAGTCTAGGTTCAGTTCAAGTTCTTGTGTTGGATAAATTGCTGGGAGCCTGCACTGGGATTGGAGTCTGGGCTGGGCTGGGTGTTAGAGTTGTAGAAAGGGGAAGAAAGGACCAGAGAGGCAGGGTGAGTTTCTAATGTGAGTGCTCCAAGGCCTCCTGAGCATCTCCCAGGACTCCTGTGGCCTCCAGAGGTACCATCAAAGGTGTTTGGAGCCAGGGTGGAGCAGAAGACTCAGGTTTGGGGTAGGAAGGAAGGAGTGGGGGTCTCACCAAGCAACCTGCATTAAAAGCTGTGATGGACACTCTCCTGTGTTTGTCTCATTTAGTGCCTGTGATTCCCTTATATGGATCAGGAAGCTGACGTGCAGGCTGGTTGTGCGAATACCTAGGGCCTCCCCTCCAGGAACTGATAGGGTTTGGATTTCCACTCCAATGCTACCCCTGGGACAGGGTTTCTCTGTGTAGCCCTAGTTGTCCTGGAACTCACTCTGTAGACCAGGCTAGCCTCAAACTAAGAGATCCTTCTACCTCTGCCTGGTGTACACCACCGCCCCCGCCCCCGCCACCATGCCTAGCCAAGCTTTGTCTCCCAAGTCATCAGTCTCAGACTCGAACTTGGGATTTCAAGACGGAGATGACGTTTCCCAAACTGCCCTACGTCTTGGGTTGTCTGTGTGGCCTAGGTTCCCACAAGAAGCATCGTGGGCACGGAGGGCTGGAGTGGGGAGACAGGATCATTGAGGGAGCAGCTGTGGTGAAGTCCGAGGACAATCATGGAGGAGTCTCTCATATCTGGCACCTCACATAGGTGTCCAGTTGCAGGTGGCAGAATAATGATGTCATTTCCGCCAGAGTTCCAGAGGTGAGGTGGGCCATACTGTCCCTGTCCCTTCTTGGTTTGAATGTGCAGAAACACTGAGTCTACCTCCCTCTGTGTGCTTCTTGTTGCATGGTGTGCAAGCTAAGAATGCTGGCTGGTGCTGTCCTCTGGAAGCAGGGAGAGACCACTGATTGTAATCAGCTGTTCCTCCAATCCGGCCTGAGCTGCTTGAGTGGAAGAGTAAGTTTCTTTCTCTATCCTTGGCGCTTACACAGAACGTGAGACAGCGTGCGTTCAGCAGAATCACTGAATGTTGAAATGAAATACGGTCGCTGTTATTAAAAATCCGATCTGAGTGACTGTATCTCCCGAGGAAGCTGGGTTGGCCCCACATATCTTTGGAAAAATCTCGGCAGTGATCGTGGCCATGCAAGAGTCACTTCATTCAGCACGAGATAATAGCCTGCTCCACATGCTTGTATCCGCGTGATGAGCAGTCAGACGTCCAGCCGAAGAAATCATGTTCACGGCAGAGTCAGGCCTGCGTGACCGGCTCTAGCGTCAATCAAAACAAACTAGCTTCTAGTACAGCACAGGCTCTGGGAGACCAAATGATTTTTTTTAGCAAAAGTGGGGAATATAGACATGGCATAGGAAGCTAACCAGATTTATATTATATTGCCATCAAATCTATTTGAAAACATCACCAATGGAAAACTCCCCCTGAATGAAAGCTACCCCCAAGCTCCCTTTTCCATCTACTCGGGTGATCTGTGATATTTTTTCTCTCCTTGACTTCTACTAGTTATAAAAAAAAAAATCAAAACAAAAATCAACAAAAATAACAAAACAAACAAACAAACAAACAAAACACACACACACATACACACACACTCAAAACATGCCCAGGGTAGCAATGGTTAAAGGTGCCTGCTGCCAAGCCTGACGATTTGAGTTTGATCCCCAAAACCCACACGCATGATGGAAGGAGAGAACTGACTCCTGCAAGCTGTCCTCTGACCTCTGCATGAGTGCTATAGCGCGTGGCCCTGCCCCCACTAAATAAACAAACAAGTGTAAAACAAACCAGTCTCCTGATTTAGTGTCCTTCCTTACTCTTTTCAAAATGTCCCAGGATACTCTTCTTAGCTGCTAGGTGAGGTACCCATTGGTCCTCCTGACAGCTGGGAGGCACTCGGGCAGAATGCTGTGCGGACCCCAGCGTCGGGCAGACCCGGTTCAGATCCCTACTCTGCCATCACCTTGCTCAGTTTGGGTCTTGGTTTCCTCCTTTACAAATGGACGTATTCACAAGCATCTGGGGGCTGGGAGGATGGCTCCATTAGTAAAAGGCTTGCTTTGTAAGAACAAGAGACTGAGTTTGATTTTTTTAAAAGTCAACTGCAGGGCTGGAGAGATGGTTCAGTGGTTAAGAGCACTGACTGCTCTTCCAAAGGTCCTGAGTTCAAATCCCAGCAACCACATGGTGGCTCACAACCATCTGTAATGAAATCTGCCGCCCTCTTCTGGAGTGTCTGAAGACAGCAACAGTGTACTTACATATAATAAATAAATATTTAAAAAAAAAAAAAAAGTCAACTGCAGTCATTCATGCTTTTTTTTTTCTAACAGTGGGAAAGTGGAGACAGGTGGATTCCATGGAACAACTCCTAAGTTTGTCTTTTGACCTCCACATGCATGCTCACATATGTTCATGCTTGCATACATACAACATGTGCAACTGCATGCACATGCACACAAAAGAGAATAAGCCTTGTGCAGGCTCATATTGATTAGCTGAGCGGGGGCATGAGAAACTTCACTGTCAGAGCTACAGCTGTCTGAACTTCAGGGATTCCTGAAGAGGCATTTCTGGGAACCCCGTATAACTGCAGTTTCAGGCAAGGCTAGAGGGTCTGAAGGGAGCTTCTAGGATCGTATTGGTTTTAGACTCATCAAGGGCAGAAGAGTTTTCAGTTCTCACAGCATCAAGCTGGAGGGCGTCTAGAGTTGAAGGGTCCCTCTAAGAGGCTCCTACACTGAAAGATAGTTTGGGAGACTTCCCAAAACTGATGCCATTTCAAGGGACTTCTAGACCCTTAGATGAGGAGGTTAGCTGGAGGAGGTAGGTCATTAGCAGATTCTTGGAAGCACATTAACTCTGGCCCCCTCCTGCCGTGCTGAGATGGTACAAAGAATTTCTTCTGCCACTTGTTCCTGCTACCATGATGGAGCCAAGTGACCTCAAACCAGACGGTCTACAAGCATGATTGCTTCTGTCACAGAAACAGAGACATGAAGAGTGACCAAGACAGTATTGAAGGTTGAGTTGTGTCCCCTCAGATACACTCAAGTCCCCGCCTCCTGTTCTTATGAACGTGACCCTTGTGTGGCAATAGAGTGATGTGCTCACAATATAAGTGATGTGCTCACAGTGGGTGAGAGTGGGTCTTAAATCCAATGGCCAGTGTCCTTATAGGAAGAGGGGCAGAGAGGCACAGGAGGAAGGCCACGTGAAGACAGGAATGACTGAATCTGCCCAGAGTTCCTGTGCTGAAACTTAATCCCCCAAAGGTGGATAGGTTGGGTGAGAGGGGGTTGGTGCCACTGTTCCAGGGATGGGCTCATTTTTGCAAGGATGTTCATTATGAAAGTGATTATGAGCCGGGTGCGTTACTGCATGCTTTTATAATCCCGGCTCTCAGAGGCAGAGACAGAAAGCCCTCACATAGACAAGCTAGGCTATATGGGGAGACTGTCTACAAAAATAAAAAGGCAGGGTGCCCCCCTTGCCTTCACACTTCCTTGCCCTCTGGCTTTGGCCATGAGATGATGTAGGGTGAGACCTTTGTCAAATGCCAGTCACTTGACCTGGGACTTGTCAGCCTCAAGAAGTGAGAGCCGAATGCAGTTCTGTTCTTTGTGAATTACCAGTGTGAAGGATTGTCAACTTGACAGGATCTTGAATCACCTGGAAACAAGCCCCTAGGCCTGTCTGAGGGACTTTTCTATATTAGACAGCACCACCCGGGGGAGGGGAGCTGGGATCGTGGACTGCTTATGCAGGACGAAAGTGAGTTTAGCCCCGGCATCCCTGTGTCCTGCCTGGAGACGCCATGTGACTTCTGTCTCCTGCTCCTGCCTCACCACTTCCTTCATATGATGGACAGCACCCTTGAACTGCGAACCCAAACCAATTCTTCCTTCCTTGAATTGCTTCTGTGAGTGGTTTGTCACAGAAACCTCAGGCACTCTGTTATGGCAGGAGGAAGCAGATCGAGACATAAGTGAAGGAAAGCGATGGGCTGTAGGATGCCGGAGGGAGCGAGGGAAGATCCTCCTCTAGGGCCTCCAGGGAGAGCAGGGCGCCTCTCACATGACTTTAGCTTTTGATTCCCACCACTGATTCCATAAGCTTGAAGCTGCCCAGTTTGTGACACTTGATTTCAGTGGCCCTGAGGAGTTAACCCGATGGGTGAAGCCAGTGAGAAGACTGAGGTCATGGGGTACAGCTGCACCAGAGGGAGGAAGAGGGAGACAGCCAACAGTCATCCTTTCCAGCTGTGGGGTGTGGTGGGCAGATCCCCCGGGAAGTGAGTCTCAAAGAGGAATCCTCTAGATTGTGTTGGCCTGTGGGCATGCCTGTGAGGGGGTTTCTTAACCAGGTTAGCTGAGATAGACAACCAATTCCGGATGTGGGCGGGCTGGGTCCTGGACCAAATGAAAAGGCAGGAAAGAGCTGTGCATTGGCATGGTGTATGAATTGCTCTCCACTCTAGGTGGGGGAAGCCATTCAACCAGCTGCTTCAAGTCACCGCTCCCCTGACTTTCCCACAGTGATGGGCTCTAACCTAGAATCATGAGCTGACAGCCGACAACCCTTCTCCCTTAGGATGTTTTTGTCTTAGCAACAGGCAGAGAAACTAAGGCACACTTTTGCTGGCCTAGTCTGACTTGACTGCAGTAGTAAAATATCACTTTATGAGATACTTTGAACATGCCTGTGCTGCCTAGTTTTATGTCAACTTGACACATGCTAGAGTTACTGGAGAGGAGGGAGCCTCAACTGAGAAAATGTCTCTGTAGAAGGGGCTGTAGGCAAGCCTTTGGACATTTTCTTAAGTAGCAGTTGATGTGGGAGGGCCCAGCCCATTGTGGATGGTGTCATCCCTGAGCTGGTGGTCCTGGAATCTACACAAAAGCAGTGTGAGCAAGCCACAGGGAGCAATCCAGTAAGCAGCACCCTTCCATGGCCTCTGCATCAGCTCTTCCCTCCAGGTTCCTGTCCTGCTTGAGTTCCTAGCCTCACTTCCTTTGGTGATGAACAGGGACATGGAAGTGTCAGCCAAATAACCCAAGTGGCTTTGGGTCGTGGTTTCATCACAGCAGCTATAACCCTAACGAGGACAGTGTCTTTGCTGTGGTTCATTTACTTATGGAGCACGAACTTGCACTACTATTCTCAGGAATGCTGGTTCCGTGATTTCCGATAAGAATGCAGCCTGAGCAGAATTTCAAGTCAGAAATGATGAAAGCAAGCAGTGTATGAAATTTTAAATATAAGCACAGATGGAATGGAGGATTATTAAATGGCTCAGCTACCTGTGCATCATCAACAACAAAAACATTTAAAAGAAGGCTTGAAGTGTCTGCCTGGTTGACTATGACTGGAAAATGTCACCAATGTCCTTCATGCATATTGTGACAGGTGCTCATTTTGCTGACTTTGAAGAGAGCCTTATCATAGTGTTTCTGTCTAAGTCCATAGTCCTGGAGTCACGCTATGGGGCTGGGGATACTGGATACTGCTGTGATGGCAGATATGGGTCACGTGACCATGCTTTTAATATCAGTTACTCTTATATGTTCTGTCTGTCAATGGTGGCTCCATGGGACACTCTGAAAGTGTATATGTATGAATCTGTAGGAGTGTGAGTGTAAAGGCGTGGGGGGTCATGTGACATTGTGAAGGTGAATCTGAGTGTGTGTGACAATGTGTATGTGACTGGGTGTGAGTGTGTGCATGTTCAAATTTGTGTGAATGTGAGTGTGTGAATCTGTGGATGTGAGTGCACAAGTGTGAGTGGGTGACAGAGTACAGCAAGGGTGTGGAAACGTGAATGACTATGCAACCACGTGGGTGTTCACATGAGTGTTTGTTACTGTGTTGGCATGGGTATACATGGGTGTGAGACTTTGAGTGTGAGCATCAGCGTGCATGAATATGTGAACTTACTATGGATGAGAGTGTGATTATGTCAGTGTGATTGCGCACAACTGTATAAGCATGCGTGTTTGTGACAGGAATGTGTGTGAAAGCGTGTTTGTGAGTGGGTGTTACTATTAGTGCTTGTGAGTATGTGTTAGCTTTTGTGTGAGAGTTGCTTTCATAGGTGAGCTTGTGTGTTAATAATATGAGTGTGAGAATTGCATTAGGATATGTATAAGTGCTTCATATACTTGAAAATGTGAGTGTTATGAGTGTGTACATAATAGTGAGTGTTGATGTGTAAGTGTGAGTATATGACTGTGAGTGTGAATGTGTGTGCACATATATGAATATTTATAAGTGTGTACATGTGTGACTGCATGGCTGTGTGAAAGTTTAAGTATAAGAGTACTCATATGTGACTGTGTGTATGGAAATATATCTTTGAGTGTGTCAGCGTGCACATAACTGTGTGTGATTATGTGCCTATGTGTGGTTGTGTGTGTGACTGTGACCTGTGTTTGTATGTGGTATGCAACTGTAATAGTGTGGTGTGTGTGGGTGAGCATGAAAGTGTGGACACTCTGAGTATGTGTGTGAGTATGCATGAGAATGTATGAGTGCATATGTGACCATGTATGCGAATGAATGTGTCTGTGTGAGCATATGTGTGTGTTTTTATGTGAGTATGTGTGGCTGTGCATCTTTGTGTGTGTGTAAATATGAGTCTTAGAGTAAATGTATATGTGCATGGGTGGATGTGAATAAGCATATGTGATTATGTGTGAGTATGTGAAAATGTGAGTGTGATACTGTATGTTTGAGTGTATGTGAGCGTGTCAGTGCACGTGTGATGCTGTGTGGGTGTCTGTGTGTTTGAGTGTAAGCACACGAATGTGTGTGTGTGTGTTATGTGTGTGTGTAAAAAGCGGCATCACACTGTCAGACCTTGGCTGAGTCCTGGATCTTCTTCCAGCTGTTTTGCCTCTTAATGTCCCCAGAACACCTGTAAAATGGAGCTTGCATTTCTGTTCCCTGGGACATTGTATGCTATGTGACAGAACACATGTTATGCCTTTTAAATGCGCAATTGCTTTTAGAGCAGAGCTTTGGACACAGTAAGTGCTAAATAAAAAGAGACTATTATTGGTTCTCTATGCAAAGCATGTCATAAGTCATTTTGTCTAATCTTTACAGCAACACCACAAGAGAATGATTATATCTCATTTAATAATCATAACACAATTATAGTGATACCCCATAATAATCACTTATGTTGATTGCACACTCAAGGGCTTTCTCCCTTCTACTGCACCATAAGAAAGCCTTATTGTTTGGTTGCTCACAGTGCCATGTTCAAGAAAGCTAACCCCCTCTCTAGCCCCTTGGGCATCAATCCTTGTTAATCTGACTGAGTCAGGGCCATGCCACCCCTCTGTGGTCATTACTGGTTTGGACAGTCACATGGGCCATTCTTACTGCTCTGCCCAGCTTTGCCAAGGAAAGTCCTGGTTCTAGCAGTAGTAGCTACTATCCCAGAACCCTTCAGCCCTGGGCAAATGGGACTGAAGGTAGAACACTGTGGTCAGTCCCTCTGTGGGGGAGACTGCATCGGAGATTATTGAGGGCAACTTAGAAGGAAGCTTTGCCCCACTGTGGGGCAGTGGGGAAAGGAGATAGGGCTGCAGCAGGGGACACTCAGCTTGGGATAGCAGTGGCTGCCGGCCACAACGCACGACCTGTGCTGTGGGGACTGGCCTGGCACAGGGCAGACATTCTTCCCAGGCCACTGTTTTCTAAGGTCCAGGAAGCAGGCCTACCTAATGAGTGGCCTGAAACACAGGGACCGGGTTGGGTGTGGGAAGCAGAGTGATGAAAAGGAAGTAAGAAAATTACTTAGTAAAGTCCTTGGTGGCTAACAGCTGTGACGGTTAGTGTCAATTTCATCTTGACTGAATCTAGACTCACCTGGGAAATGGCCCTCCAGCCATGTCTGGAGGTGGGGGTTATCTTGATTATTATGTTAATTGAGGTGGGAAGAATGTCCACTGTGGGTGGCATCATTCCCTAGGTATGCTGATACTATCTCTGGTCAGATGGGCTTTGGTGTTCTAGGAAGGGGAGCCAGGAAGCCAGCCAGTAAGGAGGGAGGGGAGGGAGTGGGCAGTGTTTCTCTGTGGTTTCTGCTTCAAGCTGCTGCCTTGAGTTCCTCTGGCCTTGGCTTCCCTTGATGATGGGCTGTAACCTGTAAGCCAAATAAACCCCTTCCTCCCAAAGTTGCTTTTGTCAGAGTGTTCTATCAGCAACAGGAAGCAAACTAGAACACTCCTAAATCCCGTTCTTCTATATTCCTCTCTTCTTTATTTTCAGCCTGTGTTCCAAATGTGGCTCTTGCTTCATGACAGTCATGCCCCAAATAGTAGCTTTAAATTCGAAACCACTTATTTAGTTCACGTTTAGGTTGGCAATTTGGGCTCAGAAATTAATGTCATTCTTGAAGACATAAAAGACATGGGATGGTAGTCCCCATTCCACCCACCATGGACTCTCCTGTAGTCGTTTCTACAAAGGTCCCTTGGGACATGTCAGCTTGAGTGTCATGCTTACCTGGGTGAGGAGTCTTTGTTGACTCCATCAGTCCAGCATCTTCCATTTGCCTTCTACTCTGCCAACGGATTCCTTCAGTGCCATCAGTGAGGAGAATGGGAAAGTGTTGACACATAGATGGGAAGAACAGTCGCATTCATCGCCTGTCGTGTGTCCCAAGGCCATGGCATTCTCTGTCAGCCATTAGGATACAGCATGCCAACAGCTTGGTGGCTTTGATTTTTCTGTGGAAGGCACTCTAGTCTACCACAGTGACATCATGCATTTGGGAAAGCAGGAATACGTTGTGTCATGTTGAATTTCCTAAGAAAACTCATACTTGTGAGAGGATGGAGATAAACCCTACAGAGCCATATTTCTGTCTGGAAGGTTTTAGGGAGTCTGGGGAGACTTGTTATGACAGCCCATCTGAGGTACAAGTTATTGTACCTATTGTTAAGTGAGTAACACATGTCAGGTGTTTGGATTTCAGAGGCAATACAAGGCACAATGAGAAGACTATTCTTCTATCTGGTGGTCAGAAGCCTGATAACTTCAAGGAGGGGAAGAGAGGTCCTGCATCAGGACCAGGTTGCAGGGTAAAAAGTTTTGCTCACTGCTTCAGTGTTAGAGGTATCCATGGAGATAGGGATACAAATAGTCTCTGAACAGCACTGATAGGAGATACACAGCATACACCTCTAGCTAGGCCTTGCCTTCTGCATTCAAGAACTACATATTCCAAATGAACCTTCTACCAGGAGTGGTGGCACATACTACCACTCTAGTCCCAGTATTCTTGAGGCAGAGGCAGGCAGATGTCTGTGAGTTCTAGGCCAACCTGATCTACATAGTGAGCTCCAGGATAGCCAAGGGCTATAAAATGGAACCCTGTTCCAGCAACAGCCACAGCAGCTTCTGATATACTGCTGAGCCCTCGCAGAGACCGTAGGGCAGACATCAAGTAATTATGAAATTGCAGCTGTCTCTCACGAGCAGGGTATTGCTGAAGCTGTCAAGTCATGATAGGGTCTGGAGTTTACAGTAGCAACCCATCACATTACAGAAATGGCACATCTAGGACAGGGCATAAATGAATCACACAGCAGGGGGGAAATCAGAATTCCTCCCCTGCAGCCCACACAGCTCCCTGGAGCTTTCTCTAACCAGAAGATAGAGGCAAAGATCACTCAGGCCTGAGTCTTGTATGCAGGTGCACCTGTAGGTTGATGTGAGATGAAAACAGACTGTGGCTCCATTGTAGCCCCAGGCAGGATGGGAGGGAGGGAAAGCCTCTGAGGGAGAGCACATGTGGCAAGGCCAGAGGACACTCTTCGGTGTCATCCTCAGAGATGCCACCCAGCTCCTTTGAAACAGGGTCTCTTATTGGCCTGGAGCTTACCAAGTAAGCTATACGGACTAGCCAGTGAGTTCCAGAGACCTTCATGGTTCTGCCTGTTCGCGTGGCTCACACTCAGGTGCTCAAGCTTACAAACACATTACTGACCGAGCTGTCTCCCCAGGTCTGGTTGGGAGCCTTTAAAGGAGTACAAAGCGTGACTTAGAGCAGAAATTGGTGCTCCGCGCCTTGCAGTGCTTAACCACTGACTGGCGGGGGGTCCAGGAAGCACATCTGGATTGATGCATCAGGGTAGGCGCTGACTCTGAGGACACGGGTGCCTCACATTGATATTTAATGAAGGGATTTCTCTGGGGATGTCAGGCAGCCCTTGCTCTCAGCTTCTCTAGCAATAGACTCAACAGATGGAGAGGTCACAGTGGCTTCTGTGAGGCTCTTCACTGGCTGACAGCATGGTTCTCTCATTCACCAAAGCAGGTGTTGGTGCTACCTCTGCTGAGTCTCCAGTGTGCGGACAACAGAGTTCCCTGTGCAGCCATGTTCCGGGAGAGTAAATGAGCCGACTGCATCAGGTTCCTACCGGAGCAGAGGGAGCGTCTTCCTCACAGTAGTGAAGTCGCTCTGGATGCAGGCTTGCCTGTCCTGCCTGCAGGACCTCTCTCTGTCAGTGCCCTTAGAGAGCTCCTCTACAAAGTGACCTGGCTCCACCCATCTGAGAAAGAGTCAGCGTGGATGGGCTACTGAGGCCCCTAGCTGAGGTCCGGGAAGGCAAAGCAGTGGAGTCTGCAGGTCTTTAAGGGGTAAGGAACGAACAGCTGCTGCCTGGGAGTAGAGAGTTCCAAGTGGGCGGTGGCTTAGGGGAGTAATGGCACTGATGAAAGAAACGGAAATTCAAAGTCCATCCCGATTGGTTCTGGCTAGATGTAACTTAATAGCAGAACCACCTGTCGGGTATAGCCGAGCCCCTGGGTTCCATCAAACTGGAGGGGAGGGGGCGGAGAGAAAAGGAAGGGAAGGAAGGGGAGGGGAGAGGAGGGGAAGGGAAGGGAGCGGACTGGAGGAGAGAGAGGAATCAGAGTGAAGAAGGGGTGGGGAGAGGAGGGGAAGAAGAGAAGTTGTGGGGGGCGGTGAAGAAGAGGGAAGAGGAATCAAGGGAAGTAAGCCGGGCCCATTCTGGATTACCGAATGAGTATACCTCCCAGGGTTGGATTTAACCTGTCTTAGTGGGGCTGTGAGGGACAAGCAAACTCACCCATTGCTGGAGGAAGCAGGAAATGTCATGGTCCCCACAGGAGGGGAACAAGGCAATAGCTAGCAAAATTACATACACATTTACCCATTTCTAGGAATCTCTCCCAAAAGTACGCTGCCAAAAACCTGAACTGACACTGGCACAAAGCTGTTCGCTGCCAGTCTTGTTTATGCTCACAGAAGACCCAGAGGATAGGCACAGAGAGAACTGCACCGCTATGCCAAGGCCCTGGGGAAGAGGTTGGAGTCTGGACAAAACGCTGGGTGATTAATTTGTTTCTCACTAATGTGTGCTGAGTGCCTGCGATGTGCCTGGTGATTTACACGTGCCAGTCCACTTAAACTGCTCAATCTGTAGCAGCAGTCTTTTACGCACGAGGTCCTAGAATATATCATGAAAACATAACCAAAAATGGTGAAAACTCTGTGTAAGATGTTTACCAAAATACTCTTCTTTGGAATTAAAAAAAAAATACATTTCATCAAAATTATGCAGGCACTTGATAACTTCATCCTGAAACACCACACACACACACACACACACACACACACACACACACACACACACAAAGTTAAAACTATTAACTACATTGGTACCAATTGCAAAAGTCCATGCAATGAGTAATGCTACCCAGAATCCTGCTCTGCACCTCCCTGCCCCCAGTCTAGTCTCCAAGGGCAACCAAGCCCTTCGAACAATTCCAGTTTTATATCTTCAAGGGGTTGCGTCTACATCTTTAAATAATGTGTTTGTGTGACTCTGACTTGATCGAGTTTAGATGTTATGGATTGGCTTCCAGCTATAAGTTAGATTAGGGCTTCTTCTAACGCAAAAACAACTCATTTCTCTCTAGAGACCAGGACGTGGCCTGGGGACCAGCAGGGAGTGGGTGTTCGGTGAATATTGGTTAAATGAAGTGATAGCCCGAGGGGTTGTGGTGGGGGGAAGCATTGGAAGCACAAAAGAAGATGGGGTGAAGGGGCAGAGTCTCTTTCCTCCTGACAGGACCCAGACTTTATTCAGGGAGGCTGTGTACCCAGCCTCCAATAATCCTCTTGCAGAAAATAGAGATAAGAGTGAGTGCTGGGTGAAACCCCAGAGAGGGGTTTCAGAGGAAACCCAAGGCAGGACACCTGTCCTTCAACGTTGTCAGCCTGTCTCTGACTTCCCCCTTCCTGGACCAAAGAGCTAGAGGCTTGGCAGCCATTTTGCACTCACATTCTAAAGACAGAACAAAACGACAGAGCCCACTGTGTTTCTGAAGACAGTATTCCACTCTGCAGAGCCCTGGACTGCAGACGTATATAGTGTGCAATCTTGGGGCTAATAGTGCTTCGGTTTAAAGGCATATAAAATAGGCTATCTGTTGGTTGCTACAGCATGTCTTCTTCACTGAGGGAGACGGTAAAAGAATGACCCAAGCAGGACGGTCGTGGTTGGTACAAGGGGTACATTTCAGCATCAGCTCCAGTTTTGTTTACTTCTAAGATTTTTGCACAACAGAAAGATTAAAAGGAGGTTGCATGACTCCCTTCTATTTTTGTATATTTCTAAAATTTTCCACCATAAGAGGTTTAACAGAACTGTGGAAGCAAACCATGTGTCTAAATCATCTTTGTGATATGCAGTCCAGAAGGGAGCTTTGCAAGGCACGATGGCAGGCCATAGCCAGGTTGTTGCTATGACATGTGATAGACTTTAGAAGTGTTATAACTGGGGCTGGAAACATGGCTCCACACTAGGGTACTTGCTGCTCTTACAGATGCCCTGGGCCTGGATTCTAGCAACCACATGATGGCTGATAACCATCCCAACTCCATTTCTAGGGAATCTGATGCCCTCTGATCTCTGAGAACACCAGGCAAACGCACGGAAGACATACAGACCCGAGAGCAGAAGACTCACAGCATAATAATAATAATAATAATAAGCAAATCTAAGAAGTTATTATTACTATTCCTAATGTTGTTGCTATCGTTGTTGTATGTGTGATGTCCATGTATATCTATGCATACCACAGCTCCAATGTGGCGGTCAGAAGAAAATTTTGTCTAGTCAGTTCCATCCTTCCTTCTTTATGGGGTAGAACTAGCAAGCTCCCTCACTTTCCTCAGACACTACCTATGCATCCCTAGCTGGCCCTGACCTTGCTTTTTAAACAAGACTGACCTTTAACCCAAAGAGATGTGCCTGCCTCTGCCTTCCTAGTACTGGGGTAAAAGGAATATGCCACCACACCTGGCCCCAGACTTTATAATTGCTAAAAAGTCAGCAATTTGGACTGTTTCTCCTTCTCAGTGTTTTCCACTGGTGCTGACATTTAAATCCTCACCTCAATTTTGGGGAAAGGTGCAATGGCTTGAGACCCTTCTCTTTTTAGGCAGATGAGCTTATTAACTCAGCTTCCATACACTAGACACATAAAGTGAAGGAAAACAATTTTGTTGCTGGGTTTCTTATTTAAAACAAAGACCTTTTTAGCTCTGTTAAATCAATAAACTAGTTGGAAGCTAAAGCAGAGGTTATGGTCTCCTGCTGAGTTCCCAGAGGAGCCAAGCGAAGGCTGGGAGAATCAGCCTTCATGCGTGCGTGCGTGCGGCCACATCTTGGAGTTTGGTTCTCCAACAGTTGCAGCAGCAGAGTGGTGTGGGCTCCGCCCACAGCGTGGCTCATCCTCCTCCTGCTGAGCTGTTTCCCCTCTTCCCACCCAGTTTCTCTGATGTCTCCGTGGGGAGTGCCTATAGAGGGTCACAGGCCCTCAGGAGGTGCACAAACCCTGGATGCTGTAGGAGTTAACGTTCCAAACAGAAACATCACACACGCCGGAGCCAATGGACCATTCTTCCCTCTACAGGTGAACAACTCTATGCTCTGTACTATGTATGGGATTAAAACAAGTCAGAAACCCAGCCTTGATCTGGCTTTCCCTCTTCTAGGTCCAGCAACTCACCAGGTGACAGCTCCTCTCATACCTACTTCTTGGGTTTCACCTCTTAGAGAGGCCTCTCAGTGTTCTACAAACAGGGACAGCTGGTCAGCGTGACAATTCCTCATTTCTGCACCCTGATATCGCCTACTAAGTACATCTTCACGGAGGTGACTTTTTGACTCAGGTTGTGCTTTTAAGGGAACCCAGACTATGACAGGCAGTTCATCTAAGTCACCACGGAATGCCCGCCTCTTTCTGAAATATTTCTAACATACTCGGTACAACCCTGTACAGGAGCTTCCAGGAGCAGCTGCCGAAGTTCATCTACACAGCCTCAGTCAGCGGTGAAGTGTTTCCTGGGCCCATGTTGGAGGCGTGGCCAGCTGCTGCTGCTGCTGCTGCTGCTGCTGCTGCTGCTGCTGCTGCTGCTGCTGCTGCGTGTGTGTGTGTGTGTGTGTNTGTTGGAGGCGTGGCCAGCTGCTGCTGCTGCTGCTGCTGCTGCTGCTGCTGCTGCTGCTGCTGCTGCTGCTGCGTGTGTGTGTGTGTGTGTGTGTGTGTGTGTCGGTCGGTCTGCCTGTCGGTCTGTCGGTCTGTCGGTCTGTCTGTCTGTCTGTAGCTCAGAGGTGGTGTCTTATGTTTGAGGCCACAAGTCATCAGCAGATTGAATGAACTTTGTGTATCTGTCTTCTGGAACAACTGCATCTAATTTCTGGGTTATAATGTTATCTGATTAGAAGTTAGAGTGGTTTTTTTTTTTTTTCTATTCCAATTAAGACCCAGCTAAATCAATTTTCCCCAGAGTCTCCAAGGAAGCAAAACTATCCTGTTTTTCACCAGAAACAGGAAACGTACGCCCCCTAGGGGAAAAATAAGTGTATGACAGTTCGGAGAAGCCAGTGACTCAACCCCCACCCCACCCCGCGCCCGGTTTCGAATATATGCAAGATTTATTTTTTCCCTTTTCCTTTTCTAGGGAATAATCCTATTGCTTAAATTTTATATACACAGATATTGTAATAATTGCTTTTGCTTAACGGATAAGTTTTCACCCAATGAGTTTGAATGGACCTGAATCGCAGGGCTTGAAATCCAAGCTGATTCTAGAAAGCCAATAGGCACTGAGCTGGTCTGTTTCTGGAAGACTGGCTTGGATATGCCATAGGCGGAGAAGAGATGTATTTGATATCAAAGATAGCTTGTAATTAATTAGACCTCCTCTGTGGGCTTGTAGGCTGCTATGACTCCCAGCCTCTGTGGATTTCCCACTTAGAGTGGTTTTAAGAGACCTGTAAGAGCTCCTGTATCGAGGATAAAGAGACTTGATGTGTCCATGGGGTGGGGTGGGGGTAGGAGTGGAAGTGGTAGGGGGGTGGGGAAGGATTCAGAAATGAAGCTGAACCTCTGATACTCAAAGAGCGAAAAGCCCTTCAGGCTGAGGGAACAATAAAAAGGAAATCAAATAGCAAACCTCCGCGTTTACAAAGAGACTGCGAGGTGCAAATTGTGCTCTATGATTTATGTTAATACATTTAAAAAGATTAAAGAAATTAGTCTTCAAAAGGATGAATCTTTTAACAGTTTTCTATTTAGAAAAAGCGAACCAGCTGGCAAATGAAAAAGGAGAAGTTGCCCCACTGAGTTAAAAGGTAAATTTCACATTTTTATAAGAACAAAACAAAATATTGTGTGTGTAAATAATCCTGATAAACAAATTTGTTAATGCTAACTTAAGGACTGTTCGTGCTTTCAAATATAAGCCCTTTCTTATTGTTTTTGGATAGAAAAAGAAAAGAATATCTTTGGTTGAATAGCTTCAAAGTCCCCTCCTGGTTATAAAATAAATATGCATGAAGATCTGCCCCGATAATATGTAAATTTAGTCAGGTCAAAAATTGGTTGTGTAGAAATTTTAGGAAACCTTTCAGTACTAAGACTTCTAATCAAGATTTAAAGGATTCTGGTACAGTCAGGGATGGCGGCGCATGTCTTTGATCCCAGCATCCAACCGTGAGAGGTAGGCAAATCTCTGTATCAGTCTGATCTCCATATAGTTCTAGGCCAGGCCAGCTCGGGCTGCATGATGACTCCATCTCAGAAATAAAGCAGGACTTTCCTTCCCACAGTCCCTCGCGCCCTTCCTTTCCAACTTGGGCCCGGCAGAATGGCTCCCGCAAAGAAGGGTGGCGAGAAGAAGAAGGGCCGTTCTGCCATCAACGAGGTGGTGACCCG
>NC_034590.1:72419654-72452648 GCF_900095145.1 Mus pahari
TGTTCCATACCGCATCCGAGTACGCTTGTCCAGAAAACGGAATGAGGATGAGGATTCCCCAAACAAGCTTTACACGCTGGTAACTTACGTGCCTGTTACCACATTCAAAAATCTACAGACAGTCAATGTGGATGAAAACTAACCTGCTCAATGTCAAATAAAGTTGCAAAACTGCAAAACTGCAAAAAAAAAAAAAAAAGAAAGAAAAAAAAGAAATAAAGCAGATAAAGCGCTTGCCTTGGATAGACCGCTTTGACGTGAGTGGGAGGAGTCAAGTTCACGTGAAGCCGGATACAAGAGGAGGAGTCTAGTCCCACTCCCACGGAGACAGGAGATGGAGACAGGAGTCTCCAGACATGTAAGGCCAGCTAGGCTGGCACCCGCGGCAGGGATCAGCCAGAGCCTGTTTCAAATAAGGCAGAGGTGAGGACTGAAATTTTCTTATCTGAAATTGTCTTCACATGAGTGCGATGGTACATATGCATTCAAAACACACACACACACACACACACACACACACACAAAAGAGAGAGAAAGAGAGGAAGAGAGAGAGAGAGATCTCTTACAGGTGTTCTATAATTCACCTTGGACATCAGAATTCAAGGATCCTTATGTCACTTCTATAAAATTGAATAGTATTTGCATATAACCACTGTGTGCTTTAATCATCTCTAGATTACTTACAATAACTTATATACTGCAAATGCTATGAAAACCAATGCTAGCCTGTATTTGTTAGGGAATAGCAACACACACACCCTAAAATCCAAATTCTGTACATGCCTGAGACCCCCCCCCCTTTTTTTTTCTGAGAAAGAGTTTCTTGGTGTAGCCAAACTCTGCCTGTAGACAAGGCTGGCCTTGAACTCAGATTCACCTGCATCTGCCTCCCAAGTGCTGTGACTAAAGGCGTGCACCACCATGGTCCAGTGAGACACATTTCCCCCTGGATTTTGTGTGTGTGTGTGTGTGTGTGTGTGTGTGTGTGTGTGCTCACGCACACTCTGGGTATTTTCAGCCTGCTATTATAGTAGGATCCACATGTCTAGTAGAAGCCATAGTTACAGAGAGACAACTCTTATCTAAAATAAATATAAAGGAGCCCTAGAGCCCTGACGTCAGATAGCCCCAGGCAGGTGCTTCCTCCAGGTCTGTGGAAGATAGGATTTCCTTTTGCTGCCCTGGCACATGACATATGGCCCAGTTTATAAATTATTGAATGCGCAGAGATTCTACAGTCTTCAGTCCGAATTCTGTTGGGAACCTCCAAGTTGTCTCATTTCCTCTCGTGTTCCTGTTTTAAATTATCGGGACCCTGTGTAACTAACTGGAGAATCTCTAGGTAAATGACAAATTGTGATTTACAGAGAGCACTGACATTGTTCTTCAACTTATTAGTTCCCTACCTTCAAGCATATTTTTCCTCTTCTTTTGACTTGATAACTCACTTTTCTGGGAAGCAAGCTCTGGGAAGCAAGATTCTCGTCTGCATGAAGGTTTAGACCTGGCTTGAAAGATGTCGCTGCTCAGAAAGGCTTTGTTAAATATTCACCGCGCCCTCTCGTGGCTACAAGTGCTCACTGCAGACTGGAAATGCTAAGCACAGGCTCCACTGCCCTACATCCCAGAGCAGCAAGTAGGTCTCTAAGCTCCTAGGCATGCTTGACTCTTCGGATTCAAAAGAACATTTTGTAACCCAAATGTAAAACGACTCTAACTCACACGTAAAAACAGTAAAAACTGTGCCATCTTCTCCCAAACACACCTACTTCAGCCAATCTGTTCCTCAATAGCTTTCTCTTCACCTTTTTTCTAAAGTAAAAATGGGATCAATTCAGTTTAGATTTTAACTCTTAACAGAAAGGTCGGCTTCTGCCGAGTGGGCATCTGCAATTTTAATTATCTCAGCTTTCCCCTTGTCACAGGGCAAAGACCTTTAGCCTTTCTGTGGTATGGGCTTACTGGGGCCATTAATACTGTGGGCTCCGCAATTCTTACTCGGTCCTTGGGTACCACTGTCCTTCAGATATTGGTTTTGTTTGACCAAGAACCTTAGCAGAATCCTAACTTTGCGGGTACCCCGAAAAGCTCCTAATGTGGAGGAGGAGCGAGTTTCAAGTATGAATATGCATCTCCTGTAACCCGTCTCAGTTGAGGGATATTTTAAACGCGTGTAACAGAAGCCCTCACAGTGAGAGTGGGCTGCCGAGGAGCAGATTCATTCGAATTCAGCTACTGGTTCAGATTTGCTGTGTTTTGAAGACCGAGGAAGAAAAGAAAAAGAATAAAAGCCATCAAATCTTGCCCAAGCATGCCCTTTATCAGATGGAGTTCTGGTTAATTGTCTCCAGGTCCCCTAGGTATCTCCAAGCAATGCACTTTCATCAGTTGGGATTTAGCCGGTAGATCTCTCAAAGCAACAGACAGGAAGTTGGGAAAAAATTAAAAACAACAAAGAAATTAAATGACAGTGCATGTGCATTTAGTAGTCTTCATTAAAGCAAAAGCTTTGATGGGAATGCACCATGAATTTTAGTTAAAAGAGGACTGTGGGTCTTCCTCCCACACAGTAGAAGCAAAAATGTAAATGTGATATTTTAGTTCCTGAAGGACCTTAGGTTTCAAATTTTAATGTTTGAAGGAGCCAAATGAAGTGGAATATACAAATTCCATGTTTTTTTTTTTTTCATTTACTGACATTCAAGAGACAGTGAATGCAAACACGAGTATTCTGCTAGCTGAATTATTCTGAAGAATCAATATTTTATAAACTGGTTCTTTTAGGTTCGTATAATACATATCCAAAATATTCCACTTGAAGTAAATACTTTTGTCACTATATTTCTCTTAGGATCTCTTATTATCATACCTGCATGCATCACGCCCCAGGTCCTCATAATCAAAATGATTGATTTAACAGTATTTTTCTAAAATTTAGAAATGTTTCTCAACATTGAGAGATGATGAGATGATGAGATGATGGTGGTGGTGATGATGATGATGATGATGACGATGATGATGATGATGAAAAGTTTTGGATTTTCAAGACAGGACTACACTGTGGGATCCTGGCTGTCCTGGAACTCATTCTGTACACCAGGCTGGCCTTGAACTCACAGAGATCTGGGATTAAAGGCATGTGCCACCACTGCTCCCACAGAAACAATGAGACAAAAAGTTACTCCTAATTACCTGGAGACCTTTTTGTTGTTTGTTTTCTGTGACAGGATTTCTCTGTGTATCCCTGGTGGTCCTGGGACTTGCTCTGTAGACCAGTTTGGCCTTGAACTCAGAGATTCACCTGCCTTTGCCTCCCCAGTGGCCACCACCGCCTTTACCTGAAGTCTTTTAAAGAAGTTAAAATCAGAAGAAAAGTAACTATGCAGGCGGGGTGTGGTGGCGCACGCCTTTAATCCCAGCACTCGGACTTCTCAGCACTCAGAACAGAAAAACGGGTGTGTTATCTTGTTTTATTTTTAAAAATTCTTCTCTTTCTCTCGGGGTGTAAGTGGAGGCAGTTTGGCTATGCATGCCACAGGTCAACTTTGAATGTTGCTCTGCAGGATTGGTCTACCTCAGTGTTTGAGGTAGAGTCTCCATGGCTGGGGCTCTCCATTTAGGCTGGGCTGGCTGGCCAGCAAACCCCAGAGATCACCCTGTCTGTGCCAACCTGGCACAGGGATTTTAAGTACATGCCATCATCCCCGGGTCTGGTTATTCTTTAAGATTTGTTTCATTTGTGTAGTGCTCTGCCTGCCTGTGTGTATGTGCACCAAGTATGTGCATGTGTGCCTGGAATCTGTAGAGGCCTGTGTGTATGTGCACCAAGTGTGCCTGGAATCTGTAGAGATCAGAAGAGGGCAGAGGAGCCACTGGAACTGGATTTATGGATTTATGAGCCACCGTGTGGGTGCTGGAAACCTAACCCAGGTCCTCTACAAGAACAAGGGTTCTTTTTTTTTTATTAGATATTTTCTTCATTTACATTTCAAATGCTATCCCGAATGTCCCCTATACCCTCCCCCCACCCTGCTCCCCTGCCCTCTCACTCCCACTTCTTGACCCTGGCATTCCTCTCTATGGGTCATATAAAGTTTGCAAGACCAAAGGGCCTCTCTTCCTAATGATGGCTGAATACGCATCTTCTGCTACATATGCAGCTAGAGACACGAGCTCTGGGGGTACATATTGTTGTTCTACCTATAGGGTTGTAGATCCCTTTAGCTCCTTAGGTACTTCTCTAGCTCCTCCATTGGGGGCCCAGTGTTCCATCCAATAGCTAACTGTGAGCATCTACTTCTGTGTTTGTCAAGCACTGGCATAGCCTCACAAGAGGCTGCTATATCAGGGTCCCTTCAGCAGAATCTTTCTGGCATGTGCAATAGTGTCTGGGTTTGGTGACTGATGATGGGATGGATCCCTGGGTGGGGTAGTCTCTGGATAGTCCATCCTTTCGTCTTAGCTCCAAACTTTGTCTCTGTAACTCCTTTTATGGGTATTTTGTTCCCTATTCTAAGGAGGAAATGAAGTATCCACCTGTTGGTCTTCCTGCTTTTTGGTTTTCTTGTGTTTTGCAAATTGTATCTTGGGTAGTCTAAGTTTCTGGGCTAATATCCACTTATCAGTGAGTGCATATCTAGTGACTTCTTTTGTGATTGGGTTACCTCACTAAGGATGATATCCTCCAGATATATCCATTTGGCCAAGAATTTCATAAATTCATTGTTTTTAATAGCTGAGTAGTAGTCCATTGTGTAAATGTACCACATTTTCTGTATCCATTCCTCTATTTAGGGACATCTGGGTTCTTTCCAGCTTCTGGCGATTATAAATAAGGCTGCTATGAACATAGTGGAGCGTGTATCTTTATTACAAGTTGGAACATCTTCTGGGTATATGCCCAGAAGAGGTATTGCTGGATCCTCCGGTAGTACTATGTCCAATTTTCTGAGGAACCACCGGACTGATTTCCAAAGTGGTTGTACAAGCTTGCAATCCCACCAGCAATGGAGGAGTCCTCTTTCTCCACATCCTCGTCAGCATCTGCTGTCACCTGAATTATTGATCTTAGCCATTCTGACTGGTGTGAGATGGAATCTCAAGGTTGTTTTGATTTGCATTTCCCTGATGATTAAAGATAAGAACAAGGGCTCTTAACTGCTGAGGCATCTCTCCAACCCCATCCATCCCTGGCTTTGTAGTAACCAAACTCAGACCCTTGTGGTTGTGTGGCAAGAACCTGATGGAGCTGTATCCCCACGCCCAGTTCTTGTTTCTAATCCTCCCAGATCATCATGGCTTCTTTGAGCATTCTAAGTGAACCAAGACATCCACGAAGGGTTCTGATCTCTCATTACACTCATGTTACCTTCTTCCATAGCTACCTGAAAAATCCAGGTAGCCTGATTAATTACTGAGTAAGTTGCAGCATTTATGGGTCTCACACACTTTTATCCACTGATAATCAACTGACATCCTTTAGCGCCCCATTCATATGGTCTCCTACTCCAGCAGCAGGCCCTGTATCTAGAACCTTCAGGAGCAAGCTGGATTTTTCCCCTAAGCCATCTTTTAGTGCTTCCAAAAGAATTAGTTAGCACCAAGGATTTTCTTCCTTACTTGTCTGGTGATTTTGAATGAGAAATGTCTCCCATAGGCACCTGTAGTCAAGCCCTCAGTGGTGTTGCTCAGAGAAGTTATGAAACTTTTAGAAGTTGGAAGCTTGCTGGGGACGAGCTTCAGGAGTTTACAGCTTGGCCCAGCTTTTAGTGTCTCTCTCTTAGCTGCTGCTTCTTCTATTTCTTCTTCTTCTTCTTCTTCTTCTTCTTCTTCTTCTTCTTCTTCTTCTTCTTCTTCTTCTTCTTCTTCTTCTTCTTCTTCTTCTCTTTCTCCTCCATTCTCCTCCTTTTCTTGACATTTAAATAGAATTTTAATTTTTGATATTTTTTATTTTTAATTAATTATTTTATTTATTTACATCCCAAATGTTGTCCATACCAAGGGAAGGGGGATGCATGGAGCATCCTCTCCCAGGTTCTTAATCACAGTTGAGGTGTGACCTCCCAGCTTCCTGCTCCAGCTACCTCCTGGCATGTCTTCCCTGCCTCTTGAGCTATAAACCAAAATACACTTTCTCCCTCAGGTTGCTTCTGGTATTTTATGGTATTTTATTACAGCAACAGAAAAGTGACTAATCTATTCTGTATGTATAAACCTCTGTGCTGCTTCCATGGATGAAAAAAAAAAAGACTTCCAGGTAAGTTTAACACATGTGAAGTGTTATCAGAACTTGATACTGTAAAGAAAAATACACACACACACACACACACACACACACACACACACACACACACACATTGGATTTTCGAGACAGGGTTTCTCTGTGTAGCCCTGGCTGTCCTGGAACTCACTCTGTAGACCAGGCTGGCCTTGAACTCAGAAATCTGCCTGCCTTTGCCTCCCAAGTGCTGGGATAAAAGATGTGTGCCACCACTGCCTGGCAAGAAATATATTTTCAAGGCTACGGTGTAGGAAAAACCAACAAGACAAGAAGAGAAACCAAGCGTCCCCCCAGCCAAGAAGCAAAGTTTGCTTTTGTACAAGGGAAGTGCTGGCTGCCCAAACGCATTTAATAAGCAGGTGCACTTTTGAGGCTTACACAGTGCAAGCATTGCTACACCGTCTGTTGGCAGAGTTCTCAGAGTTTTCCAAAGTTTATTTTCAAGCTTAGATCACGCTCATCTATTATTAGTTGCCTTGTGCCTCTCATCATATAGGATCAGAAAAGATAATCAAACTTTACAATGGACTTAAAAAAGGATGAACTCTGGGAACCTAGACAAGGGGGGCCAGCTGCCCATCCATAGCTCTTGCCATACACTGAAAACCGAGGACCAGGACTCCTCCCGCATGACCGGTCTCAGCAACGTTATCATGATTTGGGCTATATAATTTAGCCTTAGGGTCGTGTGTTTGAAGACTCCCTGGCGGTGCTTTTGGGGTGTGGAATCTTTAGGGGTGGGACCTAGTTGGAGGAAGCTGCCTGCTGGGCTTGGCAGGGCTTGCAGTAGAGAGTCCGACTCTTGTTCCGGATCACTCTCTACTTCTGGAACGGCCTAGAAGAAAGCAAGCAGTCTGTTTCCCCTGCCACGTTTGAACTCAACCACTCCCTCCTCTGTGCCTCTGTCGCCTTGACGCATTGGACTCTCAGCCAAAATAGATCCTCCTTCTCTTAACTTGCTCATCAGGTCGTTGGTCACAAGAAAAACGACAAATACAGAAAAATGTGGCTATTGCTGGGCTGAAACCTGACCACATGGCATTAAACAGCTGGCTCCAATGAGGTCTTCAATCTGTCACCGAGGAGAGGGCCAGCCAGCACCGTGGGCCTCTGAGAGCCCTGACTTCTCACTGGGTTGAGGATGCCACATATGAATTCTTTGAGGTCATCCTTGATCCTCTGTTGCTGGAGCTTGTGACAGCATCAGTCACTTGCCACGTTACTTTTTGAGACAGTACTGAACTTGCTGAACCTGCAGTTGACCTAGTTGGTCACCCAGCAAGAATCCAGGCTCTTTTTATTTATTTCTCCACACTCAGTTCTGGGATCACCGTCACACGCTGCCATGACTGGCTTTTCCCACATAGGCTGGGAACCCAAACTCAGGTCCTAAGGCTTGGGTGGCAAGTGCTTTGCCAACTGAGCCACCCCCTGTGCCTACCTATTGTTATCTAAAAAAGTCTTCTTGTCTCAATGAGAGTATCAGCTAGTTCATAAGGTACATCATACAAGTTTCTAATAGGAAAGGAGTAAGACATAGATGTATGTCCAATAAGCTCAAAGGAATTCTTACTATATGTAGGTAGGTCACGAGGGGGTCAAGACATGTGTTGATTATAACACGGTTCAAAATTTTGACTTTGGAATTTTCTTAGAGAAAGGAGTCTAGTCCTTTGTAAGTGTTGTGTTGAACTTCTTGGCTCTCAGCCAACATGAGACTTAAGTCAGATCCAAGTGGTGGGCTCTTTTCCCGAGTCCCCTCTCCTTCAGCTCCGCTGTCCTCTTAGCCTACTTCAATAGAACTTGCCTTACGAAGCTGTGGTGGTTTGTGTAGGCATGGACCCCAGAAACTCATGTGTTTGAATGCTTGGCCCACAGGGAGTGGCCCTATTAGGTGTGGCCTTGTTGGAGGAAGTGTGTCACTGTAGGGGCAGGCTTTATATATGCTCTAGTTGTGCCCAGTGTGACTCATAGTCTATTTCTGCTCCTGCAGATCAAGATGCAGAACTCTCAGCCCCTTCTCCAGCACCATGTCTGCCTGCACGCTGCCATGCTTCCCACCATGACGATAATGGACTAAACCTATGAGAATGTAAGCCAGCCCCAATGAAATGTTTTTATTTATAAGTGTTGCTATGGTTAGCTGGGTGGGGGTGATGCATGCCTTTAATCCCAGCACTTGGGAGGCAGAGGTAGGCAGATCTCTCTGTAAGTTTAGCCAAAGCTACACAAAGAAACCCTGTCTTGAAAAACTACTACTACTACTACTACTAATAATAATAATAATAATAATAATAAAAGAGTTGCCATGGTCATGTTGTCTCTTCACAGCAATAAAACTCTAAGACAGAAGTTATGAAAATTTTTTCATTGAATTTTTATTCGTGTACTTGTTTGTGGGTATGTGCAGGTACATGCACTGTGACTTGTGTGTGGAGGTCAGAGGACAACCTGGAGGCAGCGTTCTCCCTCCACCTTGTGAGTCCTTCAGATGTCACTCAGGTCACCAGGCTGTGGCGGATGGTGCACTATATTAGTAGCCCTATCTTGAGAATGAAATCTGTAAGGTGTTGGTCACAGTGAGTGCCCGATATATGGTAAGTAACTAGTTCGCTTTAACTGTTCCCATTTGCTGTAGTTTGAGGGGAAAAGCTTGAATACTTCGTTCCCAGGTGGCAGCACTTTTGGGGAAGATGTAGGGAACTCTTGGAACACAGGGTTTACATGGCCTCCCAAGAGTTATAGCTTGGCCTTGCTCCAGGCGCAAGCTCTCTGTTTCCCGATCTGCGCCCTGGATAAACTGTGTGCTATAGACATCTACTGCCACAAACTGAGCCCCCCCCCCTTTTTTTAGGCTTAGTGAACCAGAGAGTTTATTGGGGCTACTTATAGAAACACAAATATTCAAGGCAGTTGCTTCTCCAAAGAGCCCTTCTGAGCATGGGCAAGACTTTATGAAACCGAATTCCTCAAGCCCCCTGCTGGTTTCAAGATTGCTGGACTAGTGCAGAGTCCCCCTCCCACAGTAGCTGTTATTGATTATACTGACTTGGGGAGGAACCTTGTGAATCTCATAAATTTCCGGAACTCCCTGTGACTTCTTAGTTACTTCTTGGGCCATGCATTTTTTTTTTCCTTTTTAATTTATTCTTCTCTCATATATTACAGCCCAACACAGTTCCCTTCCCTCCCCTCCCTCCCCTCCCCCCAGTTTGCCCCCACTTCCCCTTCCCCCCCAGATCTACACCCTCTCTCCACCTCCTCTTGGAAAAGAACAGGTCTTTCAGGGACATCAACCGAATACAGCAAATTCTTTCATATAAGGGGAGACGGGGCAACCCAGTAGAAGGAAAAGGGTCCCAAAACCTGGCAAATGAGTCAGAGACAGCCCCTGTCCTGACTGTTGGGAATCCTATAAGATCACCAAACTACATAACCATAACATATACACACACCAGGGAACCTAGGTCAGACCCATTCAGGCTTCCTGATCTCTTGAGCCCATTTGAGTCCCAGTCAGTTGATCTCATAGGCCATGTTCTTGTAGTGACCCTGACCCCTCTGACTTTACAATCCTTCCTCCCCCTCCTCCTCAGGATGCCCCAAGCTCTGTCGAATATTTAGCTGTGGGTCTCTGCAGCTGCAGATGGAGTCCTCTAGATGGAATCTTTGTTTTGTTTTTAAGACAGGATCCCTCTGTGTAGCCCTGGCTGTCCTGGATTTCTCTGTGTAGATGAGGCTGGTCTCAAACTCAGAGATTTGTCTGCATCTACCTCCATAGTTCTGGGATCAAAGGTCTATGCCACTATGCCTGGCAACTGATGAGCTCTTCATGCCCTGAACATTGAGCCAAAATAAATCCTTTCTCCCTTAAGTTGCTCCCATTGATGATCTGATCACAGCAGGATGAAAACTAATTAACGCAACATTGTTATAATTGTGCTGGCTTTGTTTCTCTTTGACTGTGCTTTTCATGGTCTTTAGAAATATTTCTCAATGAATCAGGTTTGTTATAAATGATCTCCCTTTCTTGCCCTTGCAGACACCTTGAAGGCATTTTTTGAAGTTCGAGATAGCTGGGTGATTTGATTGAATCACTGAACTGTGTATGAAGGGGATAATATCATTATGAACAGTGATAAAGGAAGACTCGGGGATCCAGTCACACGTTCATATATCCTCCCCTTATCTTGCCTCAGAAACTGTGGGAGAATGGTTGTGTTGGTGTCCTAAGCATCCTGCATCCAGGAGTGACTGTGAGCAGAGCCTGGGAGGTCTGAGTTAGGCATGGAGAATAAATAAGCCTCTCCTGACCCCCCTGCTCTGATGATAAATATTTGTCTGCATTTTAGTAATAATTTCAGAGGTTTTTTTTTTTTTTACATTTAAACCTTTAATTTTTCAGGATAACTTAAAAAACGATTTATTTATTTTATGAATGTGAATACACTATCTTCAGACACACCAGAAAAAGACATCAGATTCCATTACAGATGGTTGAGAGCCTTTGTGTGGTTGCTGGGAATTAAACTCAGACCTTTGGAAGAACAGACAGTGCTCTTAACCACTGGGATGCCTTTCCCGCCCCTCTTCAGGAGGACTCTTATGTATGGTGTCTTGAAAAACACACACAGAGGAGAGGCAGAGGGAGAGGGAGAGGGAGAGGGAGAGGGAGAGGGAGAGGGAGAGGGAGAGGCAGACAGACAGACAGACAGAGGGCAGAGAGAGGGGGCAAAGAGAGAGGCATATGAGGGGGAGGGGGAGGGGAGAGAGAGAGAGAGAGAGAGAGAGAGAGAGAGAGAGAGAGAGAGAGAGAGAGAGAGAGAGAGGAGAGAGAGAGAGAGAGAGCAGGTTTAGTTTAGAGATCAAATTGGCCTTTTAGTATCTACTCCAGAGCCAGGCAACATCTTGTTCCACAAAACAGAATGAGTATGCTATCCTGCTGAGCAGTGGGAGCTGGTTTCAGAGGCAAGAAAGAACTGGTCAGCTGGGGCCTCACACAGGAGTCTTGTTCCAAGCAGCGGTTTACCATGAATGTTATTTAATAGGCTCATGTAAGGATCTGAGAGCCAGTTGCCTTCATTCCATTTATGAAATCTACTTTCCTACCCTGAGTTTCAAAGGCCATCCCTGCGATCCACTTCCTATCTGTGCCTGAGTGGTTCAGTTTTTTTGACTCTATCTATAATGTTTTGTTGTTGCTGTTTTTTTGGGTATGTGTGTGTGTGCTTGTTTGTTGTTGTTGTTGTTGTTGTTGTGTTGTTGTTTTAAGGCAGGTCTCATTATGTATCTCTGGCTCCCCGGGAACTTGCTACATAGACCAGGCTGGCCTCAAAGTCACAAGATTCTCTTGCCTCTGTCTCCTGAGTGCTGGGACTAAAGGCATGCACCACTGCAACCAGATCATCTTGTTTCGTCTTGCACAATTAAAACATTGACTGTTGCTTACTGGAAAACAAGACAGAATTATCTTCATGCATGGAGAGTGGGGAAGAGGGAGTAAGGGAATCTTTGTTCACGTGAGCTGAACCCACCCTTGGTAAATATAGGGCACAGACTTCCTGACCCATATATGCCTCAAAATGTGCCTGTCTGGGAGGTGAGCTGGTTCAGCAGTTAAAATGCTTGGTGTGTACACTGAGAACCTGAGTTTGATTCCTGGAACATTCATAAGGGTGGAAGGAGAGAGCTGATGCCCTGAGTAGTCCTCTGACCCTGTTATGGGGTCTGCTTAGATCCAACAGAACTCAAACACCAGGCCGATGCAGATGACAAAAATTCATTGTAATCAAGCTGCTAAGGATAGATCAGGGCTGCAGAACAGACCCTGAAGCTGAACTCCAACCCTGAAGGGAAGTCAGACAGTATATTTAAAGAATGAAATCATAAATCGAAGGAGTGTGTGGTGGGCTGTAGCATTCTCCAATCATATTTTGACATAAGGGATTAAGCAAGGGAGTTTCCACCAATCAGGATAGGAGTTGGTTTCTGGACCTGGGAATATGAACTTAGTTTGACCCTGCCAGCAAAACAGAGAAGTTGCCCCTGAGATAGCTGAACTCAGACAACTGTCACCTTACAACAGACGCTGTTCAGCTGTTGGGAAGTCCCCAGCTTCCCTAGGGCTGGGGCCTTGAACTTAGTTTCCCCCTATGATTAAGTGGAGTCTGAAAACAAAATGGCAGCACTTAGGACAAGTCTCTTTTGCTTGTTCCCAACAGCCTTTACTCACATTCTGAGGCATGAACACACTCACATCATGCACATACAGAAATAATACAATTTTTAAAATTAATGACCTTAGCCAGGGAGTGGTGGTGCATGCCATTAATACCAGCATTCAACAGGCAGAGGCAGGCACATTTCTGTGAATTTGAGGCTAGCCTATTCTATGAAGCAATTTCTACTACAGGCAGGTATGTTACACAGAGGAACCCTGACTCAAAAAATTAATTTGCTTAATTATGATTTTAGAGACAATCAAGGTTATTAAAGTAAACTAATAGGCTCAGTAGCTGGTTGTATTTCTAGTGGAGTAGAGTAGGGAGTAGATTTGTAACTGGATCAAAACTTATGTTCAAGGCACATGGAATGTGGTCTGTGAACTTTCTCAGCTACAGAAGTGTGGGAATCAGATTTCATACTTTAGAAGAGCTTCTCAGACAAATAATAAAAAAATAGAAATATCTAGTTACAAAGCAAGCTGCGATTATAAGTTTTTATTTCCCTAGATTGTAAATTTCTTACTGCTGACGAGGCAGACAAACATTGCTTTTTGATCATAGCAAAGTGTCGTAATTTGAAGTCAGAGAGCAAAGTTTCAAGACAGACCCGGAAGACACCTTGGATGCTTATAGAAGTCATGAATGCTAAAGCAGACCTCCCCTGAAAGGATCCCACCCTTTCCCCTTCCACAGATCTTAAATAACCAATCAAGGCTTGCCCCCTTGGCCTCTCTTTAACACTCAGACCCACAAACTGCACACAGGAGAGGGCTACAGCTCAGCAAGAGCAAGCTGCTGGACCAGAAGACCGAGGAGAACCACAGGGAACCGGGATACACAGCTCTCTCTGAATCCTGAAGAAGGGAGGAGAAGTAGAGTGTTCAGTGTGGGATCTCTCAGGACATGGATATCTCCCCTGAACATCCAGAGCTTTATATACAGCTCAAAACCCGAGAGAGTAGGCTCTAGAGGGCTAGGGTGCCTGGCTAGACTCTTCCAGCACACTCAGTACTATTCATAAAGTACTCAAATACCAGGAGAGTAAGCAAATGGATGGATTCCCACCATGTCCCAGGTTCTGTGCTCTAAGATACTGTCTAGAATAATGATGTTGTTGTTGTTGTTGTTGATGATGATGATAGTAGTAGTAGTAGTAGTAGTAGTAGATGGAGGAGGAGGAGGAGGAGAAGGAGGAGGAAGAGGAGGAGGAAGAGGAGGAGGAGGAGGAGAAAGCCTTCTCTATCCAGAGTCTTCCCTGGCCTTCTAGGGAATACTGCAGACTTTCCCTTCTTCACCTAAGAAGAGGACTGTAGGTGTGAAGTTTCTGAAGGTCTATTGTTGAAGCACCATTTTTCTATACTAGTTGGTGTGAACTAGACCTTACCTGTGACTCTCAGTCTGCCTGTTGTCTGTCCTGGACATGGACCTTTTGGCCCAGATGGGCAGGATCCTTCTTGATGGACTCTGTACCTGGGTAGGTCTCAGAGTTTCCCTGGGATTAATCCAAATTCAAAATTTCTCTATGCAATCACATAAAATCCCTGTGATCTCTTCCCATAGTTCCACTTCTGCCTCCAAAGATTTCTCATGTTTTCAGGAACCTTTCAGGGTGTCAGGGCTACTCTGACTGGTAATAGTTTTTTCCTGATATTGCTCACTGTTTCAATCATTTCTGATGTACCATTACTGAGGTACCTGCCCTTGGCTTTACCAATGCTACCATTCACTGTTCCAGGCTCTCGACATGTGCACTGCCTATCATATTGCTTCTGGTAGGGAGCACCCCCTCTTCCATTTCATGAGGTTCCCTGCCAGCTCCATCTCTAACACAGACAGACTCACCTGATATGCTGAAATCAATGTTGCCTATTTGAGTAGAACCATTATAGAAGCAATTGAAGTTACTCTTCTTCCTTTCTGGGGAGTCCAGAAATACTTCGTTAAACCCTTTATCATTTTGTGTTGTGACTTTGTGATATACTTCATAGCCTGGAATTAACACCTCCTCTTCACGAGGGAATGAGGAGAATTCCTTGATATTAACCCCCAAGCAGGTCCTGATGATAAAGAGTGTCCCATGATTACTGAAAAAGTCTGGAGAAAGAGCTACCCTCTTTGTTAAAGATGAAGAACTGAACTGCCCAAACCGCACAGAGCCTGTCCCAGAATAACGAAACTTAGTCTTAGAGCCTCGGTAAACTAGATGGCAACCCTGGTCACTCAAAAGCTGAAGAGCTCTTGTTAAGTAGTAATGGAAGGCCTTGTAGTGGAAGTTACCAGGGTTTTTCTTGAATTCTCTAGCAGCTCTGTTAAAATCTATAGCGAGGTTCCCAGTGTAGGCTAAAAAAGCTGTTCCATGGAAATCATGGAACCCTTCGGGATAACTCGTACTATTTTTTATCTCCTCCCATCGTGTCTCTGCTTTTTCCCACTCAAGTTTTAATTCCTCATTCATGTTGAAGTCTTCTTGTAACAGCTGGGGTGCCCTTTTCTCCATGTCTTCAACACAGCCCTCATACTGATCATCAAATGCATTGGGAGCCATGTCTAGCATGGAAGACCCTGCCAGGCCAGTCACCTGAAAGAAAGAAGCAAGGTCCTCTGTTACTCCAAAGTTTGCTAAGTTACCAGCAGGTGCTGGATGCTGTGGAGCCTGCAGCTTGAGATGTCACATACACCAACCTTACACATGGCTCAAGCATGGGCATAATCTCATTACATCATAAGAAGGGAGAAAGGCAAGGTTGAGATTGCTGAATTCTTTGTGTTTACAGATACCATATTTCCTACTTTATTCAATAAGTTCTTTAGTGAGCACACAAAACAAGAGGCCTCATCATGATCTTTACATAGTCATATATCACTACAGATTGTTCATATTCACCCCCCCACAACTCTCTGTTTTTATCTTTACCTTTCTTCTTCAAAGGTTCATGTTCTCTAACATCCGTTACCACAGACTCAACCCTGGGAACTATCATATTGCAAAGAGGTAGGCAGGGGAAAGCGAGGTCAACAGGATGTGGGTTGAGAATATTACCTGCTGGGTTAGCCACCAAGTCAGGAAGAACTTGGACATTTTTGATATCATCATCAAGTTCAAAAACAGCTGCAAGAAAATATAAGGCAATGAAAGAGGTGTGCACACAGTCCTTTAACAGTCTGTTGATGGAGTAGCTCTGGGGTAATGTCTATGTCACATGCAGGCTCGGCATATCAGGACTCTGTGAACCAATCTGCTTGGGTCCCTTACCAGTGATGTGGTCATCGATATCTTCTCTATCTATCTAGTAAAGATCTATGATTAATTAATCTTGTTAATACACAGAGATGCACAGATGTCCTGTGGAAAACAGGACATGGGTTTGCAGGTCTCTGACAGGCTGTGGTGATTTTCTCTGCCCAGATATGTAAACTGTTGTCCTGGTTGGATTACCTTGTGGCTCTCATTCAGCTTGATACCTCTGAATGAAGTCTCTTAATCGTGTCAATATTCACTATGTTCTATGTTTGGCTATGGTTGTCCTCCAATGTGCCAGTGTGCCCATATGGAGGTAGTGAAACCTTTAAGAGGTAAGGTCTATTGAGATGGGACCGGGTCCTGGAGGGCATCATCATCAGAAGAGATGGATTGAGTCTTGTGGGATCCTACTCAGTTCTTGCAGGAGCAAGTCCAGCCTCGGCCTCTCTGGTTTCCTCTCCTTCATGTACTCCCTTCTGCACATGGCCATGGCTTCTCTGCCACACTGTGACTCTGCCAGGAAAACCCTAACCAGCCAGCACTGCCATGGTAGTTAGACTTTACAGCCATCAGACTGTGAGCTAAGTGGGCACATTGATTGTAAACTTTACAGCATCAAGAATTTTGCAAAAGTAATAGGAGACACAAACTGAGGAGATAGCTCAGTGTGTACCATATTTGCCTTGCAAACATAGACCCGAGTTTGATTCCCAGAGCCCTAAGGAGAAAATCAGGCTATGGAGAATGCACTTGTACTTCTGGCACTGGGAGTTGGAAGGAAATGAATTTGTGAGATCCCTGAACGTCACTAGACAGTCAGAACAGCCTACTCGATGTGTCTCAGGCCTGTCGGAGACCCCGTCTTTACAAAACTGGTGGACAGTGCCTGAGTGAAGAGAGCAAAGGTTGTTCTCTGGCTCCACATGTGTGTCCCTACACATGCAAGCTCATACATGAGTAGTTGTTATGTACACACTAAAGAAAAGGAAAAAGAGAGGTAATAGAACAACACAACCTGCCTTAATTAGAGTTGTGTCTTATGGATGTTTATTCTTTTCACTGCTTCTTGAGGGTGGAGGTTTAAAGTGTCCCCTGAGTTGCAGGAGAAGGAGTGAGGAGGAGGGCTCACTCGCTTTGGCCTGCCACCCATCCCTTCATTCCTTCCTACCTTCTGTCTTTTGGGAAACCACAAAAACTCCACTCCATAATTATCTAAGCCTGTTGTCTCACTTTCCACAGAATTTCTACTTAATTTGACAAGACAACACTCTCCCCACATCCTGAGAATGGCAGAGAGGAGCTGCTCCATGTGGCTAACTAGTTGTTCTTGGGGAGGCTGCACTCCTGGCTCCTCCTCAGCTTCCTTCTCCTGCCTGAGACTTTAGGGAACACCGCAGAGCCAACAGGCCGAGGAGTTCTGCACTGCAGTGAGGGTTCCCACTTCTCTACACTCCGAACTTTAAACAACTATTAAATACTGCAAAAGAACTATAGTCAGCTATGTAAGAGCTGAGCACAGTGTCGCCTTTGTTTGCACACAGTTACTCCTCTCAAGGACATCAGATAGTTTTACTTCAGCTTCCTGTAAGGATAGATTGCACAAGCCAGGGTAGTGGTACCCAGCACATATATAAATGTAAAAGGTTTTATTTAAAATATTTAAATTATAAGCTGAGGATGTATCTCAGTCAGTAAAGGGGCAACCTGGTACCCAGGAGTTCCTGAACTGAATCTCACCACAGCCTACTTACTAACTGTGGTGGCACAAGCTGTAATTCCAGCTCCTCAGAGGGAGAGACAGGGCCATCAGACTTTCAGGGCACCCTTGACTATAAGTATCAGGACATCGTGAGGCCCTTGTCTCATGAAACATGGAAAGCATGTCTTCTTGGGTGGTACCCACCTTTACTCCCATCATTCAGGAGGGAGAGGCAGGTGGATCTCCATTAGTTCCCGGCTGGCCTGAGCTACAGAGCAAACAGGACTATGCTACATAGTGAAACCCTCTCTTAAAACACACAAACACACACACACTGACGCACACAAATATTTAATGCAATACAAATTGATATCTGACATATAATCTTAAATAACTATTAATTTAATTATTTCATCATTTTTCTCCCAATATTTCTCCCAATATTCTTATTTGACAAGAAATTTTTTTAATTATGGCATTAAGTTAATGAATATTTGTATTGATCCAACATCTCTCTATATAGAAACAACTATCTTCATTAATTTCAATATCCTCCTATCAATTTTTTCAGCAAAGTTATGAAACCTTACGTGTCCTTCTTTAAGGAGTCTGAAGACTCACGCTGTCCTCTCTAAGTTCTTAAAGTCTTCCTGTATAAACCAGGCATGGCCAAACACACCTGTAATCTCAATCACTGGGAGGGAGAAGCAGGGACATCCCAAATCCCTGGCCATTGTAGGATGTAGTGAGACTCTAAAAACAAAAAGAGGTGATAGAAAACAAAGGACAACAATAGAAACACAGGCAATTTCCTCTGGCTATGTGTACAGACTGGAGACATTTAGGATCCCACTACTTCCTCAGAATGGTTCCTAAAGTTTGGTTGTATAAAAAGTTCTCTGGAAGCTTGTCCACAGAGATTCCTGGACCCCAGTCTCAAAGTTGTGCATTTAGTATTTCTTATGGGCTTCCTGCTAATTTCAAACAGTTTGCTTGCTTAAATTTATTTATTTTTATTTCATGTGCATTGGTGTTTTACCTGCATGTATGTCTGTGTGAGAGTGTAAGATCCTCAGGAATTGGAGTTACAGGCAGGTGTGAGCTGCTATGTAGGGGCTGGGAATTGAACCTGGGTCCTCCAGAGAGCAGCCAATATCTTTAACTGCTGAGCCATCTCTCTAGCCCCAGTTTGCTTATTTTATTTTCTTACTTTTACTAATGTGTGTGTATGCATATCTGAGATGGGGTAGGGGGAGTATGTGCAATTAGGGACAGGGGCCCTCTCAGGCCAGAGGTGTCAGATCCTCTGGAGCTGGAGATGCAGGCTCTTCTGAGACACGTGACACTGGTGATGGAACCGAACTCTGATCCCCCTGCAAGAGCAAGCACGTGCTCTTAACCACTGAGCCTTCTCTCCAGACCACAGTTGGCTTTGAGGAAGTACTGCCCAGCATAAGATTCCAACTGACTGGTGCTGAGGATTAAACTCAGAATGTGTGCAATCCAGGCAAGCACCTTTCCACAGAGCCATACCCAGACGGAGAGTGAAGCCTCTTGACACAGGACAAATCTCCACTTTCCAGATCTTTCTCCAGCCTCAGCTAGAACCACCCCTTTGTTGACTTAAAGCTGAGGGTTCAAAACTCTATACTCAAGGCAGCAAGTTTGAGAAATCCCAGATTCCAGAACCAACAGAAACATCTGTCAGCACAGGGACTTTCTCAGGACACATGGCTCAGCCAGCCTGGAGTGGCTTTTCAATTCACTTCTCCCCTCTAGTTCCTCAGAGCGGTTGATGCAAATGTCTGTCTCTCACAAGGCTGCTGTCTCCTTCTCTATGGGACAGCTAGGTACAGCCTCAGTCTCTGGCACCGATGCCCCTCACAGCCCATACGGACTGCAGATGTGCAGCACGGGTCACTTCAGTCCCACTGTGACCTGGAATTTGTGTCTGACAATTATAATTCCCCTGGAAACAGGGTTAGCTAACACCTTGGACCACAATGTAAACATCCACATCCCTCTCTCCCCTTTCATCCCCATCCCACTTCCCTCCTTCCCATTCTCTGTCCCTTCTGCTTCATATTTGCCCCCAATCTCCAAGATCCTACACTAAAACAAAGAACAAGCTGATGATCTCAACATGCAGGAGATCTGGTGCAGGAAGACCTTGAGATCTGCATTAGACTGGGCTACACAGCAAGAGCTTACCTTTAAAACTCCTAGATTAAAGATGAATAAATAGCCATGCAGTAGTGATGTACACTTTAATCCCAGTATTTGGGAGGCAGAGTCAGGTTGATCTCTTTACGTCTGAGCCCAGAATGATCTACAGAGATTGTTCTAGTACAGCTCAGGCTACAAAATGCCCTCCTCATTTAAAAAAGGATAAATAAAGCAAAAGAGAAGAGGATAAAAGGTAATGTTTGCATGGAACTAGGGGGAAAATGGCATTCAGAGTCGTTAGGTACCTGAGAAGACGTTTGGTAGCTGGGTCTCCGTCCTCTTCTAAAAGCAAGTGTTGTAGCAGGCAGTGCTGGGGCCCTTTTATCCTCTGGGCTTTCACTTTCAGGTTAGCGTTGGAAGGGTGTCCAGGTGGCTTCTGAACAACTTAAATCAGGTAAGTTGTATTTGCTACTAGGCCTTTTCCACACTCCATCACTTTCTTGTTCTAAGATTATTAATTTTGCTTCTGTGTGAGGCAAGGTCCCATTAACCCAGACTAGCCTCTAATTTGCTATGTGGCTGATGATATCCTGAACTCCTGATTCTCTTGCCACAAAACTAGTTTTATTGGTGTGTGTGCGTGTGTGTGTGTGTGTGTGTGTGTGTGTGTATGTGTGTGTGTTGTGTTGATAATGGAGAAGCAGAAGTTGGTTGACTTTTGCTGTATACATCTGCTCTACAAATTATGTTGTAGTTACTTGCCCCTTAATCCTAGCACTTGGGAGGCTGAGGCAGAATAATGTCTATGAATTTGAGACCAGAAAGGACTACTCCATGAGACTCTGGCAACAAAACAAAACTACCACAATATTACAGAGCCCTTTAGGGGACCTAGGGAAAGGTGAACAGAAGTGACCAATTTTAAAGCTCATTTTTGAATCCTTAATTGTTCTTGGCTACAATTTTCTCATATGACTAGAGCACATGAACTAAGTGTTGACCTTAGAGTTTCCCCTGGGAACTACCTGCTTTTTTCAATCCTAGATCCTTACAATGAATCCATCATCTTCCTCAGTCTTTAGACCCAGAGACCAGGTGGCATTGTGTACAGAAAACACAGTAACAGATCAGATGGCCGAAAGCCTTTAACCTCCTGTTAAGAGATTAAAAAAGAGAGTGAGAACAGTTTCACCGATGCAATACCCTGGGACCTTTTATGCATCCAGCTTTCGTCAGTGAGCGTCACATAAATAGAACTTGGAAGAGTATATGCTCATGCTGCTGTATATCTGAAGGGAACTAGGTTCTCGGAACCTACAAGTGAGAAACCTAATTTCCTCCTATTTCCTTTTCCCTGTTCTTCCCCCTCCAACACCTCCTCCTCCTCCTCTTTGTCCTTTTAGGTGACAGGGTCTTGTTATGTTACCTAAGCTGGCCATAAAGTCTTGTTCTCAAGCTTTCTCAGTGGCTGAGACTATAATATCTTTGCTCTTGGCTCTAACTCTCCCTTTGCTCTAGACTTATCTGACAATCTTGATTCAGCAGAATTCTGTATCTTGGCTTGTTCTAACACTATTCTATAAGCCCATAATGACATATTGGACAGAGCATATCACTGTATGGTCCTGATGATTAATATTGAATGAAAGCCACAAAATCCTCCTGGCAAAGAAATGCCAACCTGAAAACTGTGCAAGTGTTCCCAGGTGTGGTGGCTTGTGTGCCTGTAGCCCATCACTTGTGAAGTGAAGGCGGGTAGATCAGGAGTTCGAGGACAGCCTTGACCCTATCTCAAAAATAGAAAAATAAGTAGGAAGAATGCTAAGAAAGGCTACCATAGCAGAAGATGCTCAAAGCCTAAATCAGAAAACTCTCAGAGGCAGAATAGACAAAACCATCAAATGCCAGGATGTGGCTTTAAAGAGGAGGTGACACAAATGTGGTGAGGGTGTTTTAAAACTCAACATGCTATATCATACACACCCTAACTAATGATGGGAGCCAGCTACATGGTGGGTGATTAGGTGCAGGAGAGTAGGATTCGGGTTCTTCAATGGTGCAGGCAACTAAATTGTAAGAAGTTTACATCAAATTCGACTCAAACCTAGTCTATCTGACTATCAGAACTTTTGATCAGCTTTGTGCATCTTCTTGCTCTGGACTTACTCAGAAGGGCATCCTTTTATAACTTGGGGTAAAGAGGAATCTAAAGGAGGAGTTTCTCTTGGTAGTGGTGTTCTTGGAGGACCAGTTGGTTCATCTGTTTATGTGCTGAGACTAGCCTGAATTACATGAGGTCCTACAGATCCGGCCTCTTAAATATAAGATGACTAAAATGAAATGTATCAACGTGAAATATCAATGTATCAATGTTCCATTAAAGTAAGAGTTGAAACCCAAGGGAATCCAGAAAGGGGATTCTAAGAGTTGGCTAGATGGAAACCTTTCAGCTCTACAGTGCTGCTTGCTTCTTAAGGCTAAGATATAAAAACCCTCCAGAGACTCTCTTGATTACTTTTGCGTGGGAAAAGCACAACCCCAGCATTTTACCTAATGGTCCAAACAGTAGTAGCCTATTCGGGTATAAGTCCATCCCATCTGTCTACAGCACTGGTGGTCCTTTGAGGTATATGGAGCCTTTAGACTGTAACCTGCAATGATTCTTTAGGTCCTAAGAGAAAAAGTCAACGACCAAGCAACTTAGAATCAGGAAGATCCGGGTAGTCACCTTTGTTTGGTTAGTCACCTTTGTTGTCAAGGACACAAGTTGAGAAAGAGGGAAAAACACTGGAGAGTGAATTTGAAGAACTGCAGTCAGATACTGAGGCAAACTGGAAGAACTGAAAATCTGGTGAGTGTTGAAGGTCAGGTTGTGGTGGCACAGGCCAGCACTTGGGGGGACAGAGGCAGGTAGATCTCTTTAGGTTCTAGGCCTGCCTGGTCTACATAGCAGTTACAAGCCAGCTAGGAATACACAGTGAGACCGTGTCTCAAAAAGATAAAAGAGTGGACAATTTGGGCATATTAAGAAGATCCAGTCCAATTTATGGGCAGATACCAAAACCAATTGCTCCATAGCAAAAGTTAATTCCATTTTATAAGATAAGATAGGATGTGTATGTATATCAATGATCCACAATTGATAATGGAAGAAATAAAGCAAAGACTATTAACAATGGCCGATTGTTTTAATGGAATCTATGTAGCCCAGGCTGGCCTTGATGTTACAGTGTAGTGGGATGGAGAGCAGTTACTAAGTTCCTGGTCTTCTTGCCTTCACCTCTTAAGTGCTGGCGTCTTAGGTGTATGTCTCAGCTAAAGCTCTCTTATCAACTCTATAAATAAGCTCACCCAACTTAGTTCACTGTACTCCTGACAAATAAATTCTTCCTATATGTTTCTTTTGTTTTGCTTTCTACAAATATCTCTGTTCATTCAGTTGCACCCTAAACGCTCCTCTTGCATTCTGAAACAGCTTGTCATTTTACCTTTATCATTTCCTTCACAGAAGCAATTCCTGGATGCCTTATCTACAGAGCCAATTTGTGTGTGTGTGTGTGTGTGTGTGTGTGTGTGTGTGTGTGTGTGTGTGTGCGCGCGCGCATCTGTTATGTCCCTCTATTTGCACAGTATGCTCACAGACACATGAGCATATGGAAGCCAGAGACTAACGTCAGGTCTATTGTTCCCCACGTTATATTTACCTGAGCCAGTCTGTCACTAAGCCTTTGAGACAGCCTTTGTTTGCTGTATAATCTATGGAGTCTATGTGTAAGTTTCTAGGGAGGAATGCAGGAGAGACCCACCAGCTGTCCCAGAATCTCTAGCACCCCCTGAACGGATGAAGCCCCATGCTTGCCCTTACCTCTCCTCAGCCACAGCTGTTGCTTCTGAGCCCCCGAGCTCTTTGGGAGAGCATGGGTAAATGCTGTAGGAGAGATGGCTTTCTGCCTCTTTGAACCAAACAAAATTAGCTCATTATTGCTTGTCTATATAGTCTTGAGAAACATCTATGACAGCCATGTTTGAGGTTTTGAATTAATTAAGTTTTTAAGTATATAGCAAGTCAAAGTAAAAGAATACATGTCAAGTGGCAGTCAGGTAGATAAGTATGTGGGTGGATGGGTAGATAGATGATTGATAGATAGATATAGAAAAACATCAAAATGGATGTTCAAAATATCTACCAGAAATCAGCTGGAGAGACCCCATTGAGGCCCTGCAGAGATCAAACTCTCAATATAAACATTAAGCTTCATTTATTTTAACAGGGCTAAAATGGAAAGTCTAACATATATGAAAGGAGGGGCTGAAGAAATGGCTCATCAGGAAACATAACTTTGGTTCCCAGCACCCGTGTTGGATGGCTCATAACCACCTTTAACACTCCATCTCATAGAGATCTGATGTCTTCTTCTGGTCTCTGTGGATATCACTGTGTCCATGTGCAGGGAATACACACACACACACTCAGAGAGAAGGAGAGAGAGACAGAGACAGAGAATGAATTAAATTAAATATGAAAGAGGGTTATTAGATATTATGAAAATGTGCAGCAGGTTTCACAAAGCCAGAAGAAAACATTTTACCATAGACGCACAATGTTCAAAGGGATAGCTTTGTTGTGCCATGTATACATGTAACACTATGCTTTAGTGTGTGATTGACCACAAAAGGGCAGTTATCAAGGATTACTGACCTATTGCATTGCTTGCAGTGGGATGTCCAGGCTATTCAATGCAGACAGGGCTGCAGGTTGCTAAGTGCGTACTTGGGAAAGGTAGCTTGAGCCAGAAAAAGGGCCCTGGCTGCTAAAGTTTTCAACACATGTCTGCCTCAGACCCAGAGACCATGCTTTGACTGTTCGAAGAGATTGTAGGGACCTGGGCTTCCTTACTCATCGTGACCCCTCCATCCTATGGAAGGGTTTATTCCATGGTCACAGGGGTCATCTATGTTCCAAGAAGCATGACAGAACATAGAAAATCAAGAAGAAAGATCGAACAACCAGTCTCTTGGAGGTGACACCTGAAACTTGGTCACAAAGCTATACCTAACTATAAGGGAGCACAAGGCTCAGATTCAGTCCTTAATACCATAAACCTCTGACTGGCTTCTGCATACGCAGTGTGTCTCATCTACATCCATTAGACAGTCATCTTTAGGACCAGGAAGCTAAGGAGTGGCCAGGAATAAATGTTTGCTTGTTGGTTGGTGGGTGGTGGGTTGGTTGGTGGGTTGGTGGGTTGGTGGGTTGGTGGGTTGGTGGGTGGGTTGGTGGGTTGGTTGGTTGGTTGGTTAGTTGGTGGGTTGGTTGGTGTGTCTGTTTGTTTGCAGACAGGTCTCAACCTAGCCCAGGCTGGCCTTATATACTATATAGCTGAGGATGACCTTAAACTCCTGACCTCTTGCCTCACCACCCAAGTGCTGTGATTACAGGTGCTCATCACCAGACCCAGCTTTATTTTCAGTAGTTGCTTTTTTTGTTGTTATTGTCGCTGTTTGTTCTTCATTTGTTTGTTTGGTTTGGTTTTTGATTTGTTACTAGTTTTTCACTCTATAGCCCAGTCTAGACTGGAACTCAGTACTTATCACATGCTGGCCTCAAACTTCAGCACTGAAATGACAGGCCTCCTACCACGCCAATGTCTACTTTAATAGACAGTATCAGTAAAAGTAACTATCCAGGTAATCATTAGGAGGCATAAATATTTTTTCTTCCTCAGTGAATAAAAAGTAGTTGCAAAACCACCCACCAATATGAAACTAACCTTACATAAAAGGATACATGTAACAATCACACCAAAACAGTCAAATACAAGAAGCTGTGTTTGAGCAAGAAAATATCATTAGATGGTAACTCAAGTCTAAAGGCAAAGTGAAGGGCCCTAGAAAGAGCAGATATATAGCTTATTATAACAGACCATGTAAATATATTTGTCCTCCCTTTAGCATTTTTGAAAGACATAGATTGCATTAGACAATAATTATAACACTATTGTTGGGTATTAAAGGGAAACAATAAATATCAATTATGGCTCTGGGACCAGTTGCACAGTAGAAATTGCCGCTCTGTCCCTGTCTCCCCTGCACTCCAGAGATGGCAGCTGCAAAGATCCTGTGATGGATTTGACTTAACAGAGGGTGTCAGAGAAGCTGAAGTGTTTCCCCTCCAGCAAGAGCTACACAGTGAGGTTTGGACTTTAAAAAAAAAAAAAAAATAGTCCTGAGAATACAGCTGGGTTAATAGGGTGCCTTCTTAGCACAGCATGTGTAGATCCCACACTCATAAACATGTGACACAAAAGTGCTAGAAAATCACTGTGCTCACGGAACAACTCTGAATGATAGGAGAGAACACTTGGTAATAAATGCTTTCCCAAGCTGGGCGTTGTGGCACATGCCTTTAACCTCAGCGCTCTGAAGGCAGGGACAGGTAGATCTCTGTGAGTTTGAGGCCAACCTGGTCTATAAAATAAGTTCCAGGACAGCCAGGGCTACATAAAGAAACCCTGTCTCAAAAAAAAAAAAAAAAAAAAAAAAGATAGATAGATAGGCTTTCCCTCTTTTTCATTGGATAGTTAATATTCTTTCATTAAATAGCCAACTAATCACTCACAGTGACCAGCTCAATAAGACATCACTAATCCTGCCTCATTCTTTGTATTTTCGCTGTCATAATCCTTGCTTTCTGGAATGAAACGTACAAATAAATTATTTGAATGTAAATATTTGTTTGTGCTCTACTTTAAGGAACCCTAGCTAAATGATTGACTTATTTTATTTAAGTATAATCGCAAGTAATTTCCAAACAGAGGAGGTTTGAAAATATTGTATTTTCTACATCTGAAAAATGTTTCTATTCTATTTCATATGACATCATTTAGTTGGGTATAAAGTGTTGGTCAAAAGTAATTTCCCCTTAGGAAAATTGTGCAAAGTATTCAGCTTTCTTTTCATTTTTAAGCACTGTTTATAAAAAGTCTGTATAAAAATCCAGTCAGGTTTATATTCTTTAGAGATTTTGGCTTCTCCTTCTCTATTACCTTCTAGAAACTTCCAGAATATTCTTTGGATTTCTGAACCTTTACAGTGATATATCTTGAGGCTAATGAGCCTTTAAATTATTTGTTCTGAGAAATTGATGGGCCCTTTTAACCTATAGATCGACTTTTTAACATCAAGGGAAGTTGTCTTTGCTATTTGCTAATACCTTGGTTTTCGTTTTCTTCGTGTGTGTGTGTGTGTGTGTGTGTGTGTGTGTGTGTGTGTGTTGCTAAGAATCAAACCCAGAGCCTCAGGTAAACACTCTTCCACTATGTTTTCCTCTGTTCCAGCCTCCCTCTCTTTCTCTCTCCCACCACTGTCAGGATCTCACTTACATAGCTCTTGCTGGCCTAGAACTCTTAGTGGTCCTAAACTCTTAGGAATCTGCCTGAGTCTGCCCTCCAAGTGCTGGAATTAAAAGCATGTACCACCATGTCATGGGTTCTTTATTTTGGTTTAGTTTTTGATGTTGTTGTTTTTGTTTTGTTTTCTCTCTAAGGAAGTATTTTTATTGGAAGTTCTAGGGTCAATGCTTTATTTCTATTATTTTCTTTCATATCTTGTTCTTGGTTTTCTCCGCCTCCAGTGTGTGTGTGTGTGTGTGTGTGTGTGTGTGTGTGTGTGTGTCTGTGTCTGTGTCTGTGTCTGTGCACCTTGTATTATTCCTTGTCTTTGTTCCTTGTTCTATTCACATGGATCTACCTTATGTTCTCCTATGTCATTAAAAGCTTGGCAACTTATTTGGGGCTATACAGGAGATTGAATCTAATCTAATAACTCATTCATACTAGGCATACACTCTACCACTGAGCTACAGCCTTAGCTTTTGACAATATTTTTAATCCAAAACACTTTCAAGACTTCTAATTATACCTATACCATACACCACCATTAACATGTCAAACTCTTTATTTCTTTAAAGCAGTTTTGGTTTCACAGACACGTGAAGAGGCATAGACACAAACACCTCATAAACCTCAAAACCCTATACCTGGAGAACCTCCCCCAGTTCTTTTGTCTTACACAGCATCCTGTTATTCTACATTGGTGTATTAGTTATAGTTTCTACTGATACAATGAAACACCATGACCAAAAAGCAAGTTGGAGAGGAAAGGGTTTATTTCCATATTGTAGATCATCTCAAAGGAAGTCAGGCCAGGAACTGAAACAGGTCAGGAATCTGGAGATAGGAGTTGATGCAGAGGCATGGAGGGATGCTGCTTACTGGCTTGCTCCTCGTGGCTTACTCAGCCTGCTTTCTTACAGAAACCAAAACCCCCAGCCCAGGGATACAAACACCTAAAATGGGCTTGGCACTTCCACAACAATCACTAATTAAGAAAATGCTCTGTAATATTTTCCCCATCACATAGCTGATTTCATTAATGTTGGTTTTATTAAAGACTATTGGCCAGTAGCTGCTTAAATAACTCCACTGAGTAGTCAGGATTCAGTGTAGAAGCTGGAATTGTACTAATACAGTAACATTAAGCAGACTGCAGGGGAAGGGTGTCTAGAGAGCTTGAGAAATAGGATCCCTTGATAAGGTTTTGAGGTTTATGAGGTGCTTGTGTCTATGCCTCTCCACTTGTCCAAAACTGCTTTAAAGAAAATAAAGAACATGGCATGTTGACGGTGGTGTGTGGGATAAGTACAATTAGAAATCTTGAAGACTTTTCAGAAGACATAAAAAGTATTTACTAGAAACCTTGCCTACATCTCTATCTCTCTGACCCTGGCTCTGAAATCATAAAAACAAACAAACAAAAAACAAAACAAAACAAAAAACAAAAAAAAACAAAAAAACAAAACTGCCCAAAATGCTCATAGGACAGTTTTTATAACAATGACAAAAATTCTTTGGGTAGTAGTGATACATGCCTTTAAACCTAGCAGTCAGGAGGCAGAGGCAGGTGGATCTCTGTGAGTTCAAGGCCAGCCTGGTCTATATAATGAGTTCTAGGACATCCAGGGCTACACAGAGAGACCCTATCTTGAAAAACAAAACAAAATAAAAAGTCAAAAATCCAAAGCATCATGAATGTTTAAACCAGAGTACATGGTCATTAGATGATGATTATGGGGCTAGAGGGATGGCTCAGCAGCTAAGAGCACTGCCAGCACTTGCAGAAGCCCCATGTTTAGCTTCCTCCTCACAACCATCTGTAACTCCAGCTCTAGAGGATCTGACGCCCTCTTCTGGCCTCTGTGGGTATTTCATGCACGTGGTGCACTTAACATTCGAGGAAAACACTCATATACCCTAAATAAGTAAATCTTTTTTAGTTTTTTGGGGCGAAAGTGGAGGGGGTCCTGGAACTCACTGTGTAGATCAGGATCAATGATATCCTCGAACTCATGGAGAGTCTCCTACCTCTGCATGTGCCACTACACCTGGCTAAATAAACTTTGAAAATGAAGAATAAGGTGAGGACTGTAGGCTCGAGCTCTTGTTCAGTGGTAGAACACTTGCCTAGCATATGTGAAGCCCTCAGTTAAATTCCCAACACCAAACAAGAAAATACAATGGCGACTATGCAAAAACTAACAAACACAGAAACACATGGGTGTTTATTATACAGAGAGAGAGAGACAAAGGAAGCTGGCAATAAAAAAGGAATATTGATTTGTTTGGGCTTGAACTTCTGAGTGTAATTTAAGTTTTTCTTTTTTATGATATTCTGAGTTGGTTCTTTTACAAATATTGAAAGTATTGTCTTCCTTCCGGTCTGAGCCGGTGCCCTGAACAGACCTTGGGCACTCGCTCTGCACCCAATCCCACAACACCCAGAGGAAGCTGGACTCCCAGGAGCTCTAACACACCCAGCATCAAAGGTGAGGAGGCCACAACATCTGCCCCTACACTGGGAGTTACTGGGACCCCCGGCAATCCAGGGAGACAGGAACCACTGCCCGGCCAGGGGCACATGTTCCCTCTGGTCTGAGCCAGTGCCCTGAGCAGACCTTGGGAGCTAGCTCCGAACCAAGTCCCACAACACCCAGAGGAAGCTTGACTCCCAGTTGCTCCAACATGCCCAGGATCATAGGATCACAGAATCACAGGATCTCAGGAGATTGGTCACACCAGGATTTCAGGATCCCAGAGGCAACTTGACTCCTAGGAGCTCTTACACCCAAGACCACCGGATCACAGAATCACAGAGACAGCTGGACTATGAGTTCTGACACAACGAAGATAACAGGAGGGATAGGCTCCAGTCAGAGACAGTGAGTGCAGGTAGCACTAGAGATAACCAGATGGTAAGAGGCAAGTGCAAGCACATAAGCAACAGAAACCAAGGTAACTTGACATCATCAGAACCCAGCTCTCCCACCATGGCAAATCTTGGATACCCCATCACACTGGAAAAGTAAGATTTGGATGCTAAAATCACTTCTCATGATTATGATAGAGGACTTTAAGAAGGACATAAATAACTCTCTTAAAGAAATGCAGGAGAACACAGGTAAACAGCTAGAAGCCCTTAAAGAGAAAACACAAAATCCCTTAAATAATTACAAGAAAAAAAACCCAAACAGGTGAAGGAAATAAACAAAGCCATCCAGGATCTAAAAATAGAAGTAGAAGCAATAAAGAAATCACAATGAGAGACAACCCTGGAGATAGAAAACCTAGGAAAGATATCAGATAGATGCAAGCATCACCAACACAAATAGAAGAGAGAATCTCAGGTGCAGAGGACACCTTAGAAAACATTGACACAACAATCAAAGAAAATTCGAAATGCAAAAGCTCTTAACCCAAAACATTCAGGGAATCCAGGCCATAATGAGAAGACTAAACCTAAGGATAATAGGTACAGAAGAGAACGAAGGTTCCCAACTTAAAAGACCAGTAAATATCTTCAACAAAATTATAGAAGAAAACTTCCCTAACCTAAAGAAGATATTCCCATGAACATACAAGAAGCCTACAGAACTCCAAATAGACTAGACCAGAAAAGAAATTCTTCCTATTACATAATAATCAAAACACCAAATGCACTAAAAAAAAAAGATAGAATATTAAAAGCAGTAAGGGAAAAGGTCAAGAAACATATAAAGGCATACCTATCAGAATTACACCAGACTTCTCACCAGAGACTATAAAAGCCAGAAGATCCTGGACAGATGTCATACAGACCCTAAGAGAACACAAATGCCAGTCTAGGCTACTATACCCAGCAAAACTCTTAACTAACATAGATAGAGAAACCAAGATATTCTATGACAAAAACAAATTTATACAATATCTTTCTACAAATCCAGCCCTACAAAGGATAATAGATGGAAAGCTCCAGCACAAGGAAGGAAACTATACCCTAGAAAAAGCAAGACAGTAGTCTTCTTCCAGCAAACCAAAAGAAGATAGCTACACAAGCATAATTTCACCTCCAATAACAAAAATAACAGGAAGCAACAATCACTTTTCCTTAATATCTCTTAATACCAATGGACTCAATTCCCCCAAGAAAGACTTAGACTAACAGACTAGATATGTAGTGCAGAATTCTATCAGACCTTCAAAGAAGACCTAATACTAATTCTCTTCAAACTATTCCACAAAATAGAAACAGAAGGTACTCTACCCAATTCATTCTATGAGGCCACAATTACTCTGATACCTAAACCACAAAAAGATCCAACAAAAAAGAAAACTTCAGACCAATTTCCCTTTGAATATCGATGCAAAAATACTCAATAAAATTCTCATAAACCAAATCCAAGGACACATCTAAACAATCATCCATCATGATCATGTAGGCTTCATTCCAGGGATACAGGGATGGTTCAATATAGGGAAATCCATCTATGTAATCCACTATATAAAACAAATCAAAGAAAAAAAAAACCACATGACCATCTCATTAGATGCTGAGAAAGCATTTGACAAAATTCAACACCCCTTCATGGTAAAAGTCTTGGAAAGATCAGGAATTCAAGACCCATACCTAAACATAGTAAAATCAATCTACAGCAAACCAGTAGCCAACATCAAACTAAATGAAGGGAAACTTGAAGCAATGCCACTAAAATCAGGGACTAGACAAGGCTGCTTACTCTTTCCCTACCTATGCAATGTAGTACTCGAAGTCCTGGCCAGAGCAATTAGACAACAAAAGGAGATCAAAAGGAAGCAAATTGGAAAGGAAGAAGTCAAAATATCACTATTTGCAGATGATATGATAGTATACTTAAGGGACCCCAAAAAGTCCACCAGAGAACTCCTAAACCTGATAAACAGCTTCAGCAAAGTGGCTGGATATAAAATTAACTTAAACAAATCAGTAGCCTTCCTCTACTCAAGAATAAACAGGCTGAGAAAGAAATTTTGGAAATGACACCCTTTACATTAGTCACAAATAATATAAAATACCTCAGTGTGACTCTAACCAAGCAAGTGAAAGATCTGTATGATAAGAACTTCAAGTCTCTGAAGAAAGAAATCAAAAGATGGAAAGATCTCCCATACTCATGGACTGGCAGGATTAATATAGTAAAAATGGCCATCTTGCCAAAAGCAATCTACAGATTCAATTCAATCCCCATCAAAATTCCAACTCAATTCTTCATAGAGTTAGAAAGAGCAATTCTCATTTGGAATAACAAAAAACCCAGGATAGCAAAAACTATTTTCAAAAATAAAAGAACTTCTGGGGGAATCACCATTCCTGACCTCAAGCTGTACTACAGAGCAATAGTGATAAAAACTGCACGGTATTGGTACAGAGACAGGCAAGAATATCAGTGGAATAAAATTGAAGTCCCAGAAATGAACCCACACACCTTTGATCTTTGACAAAGGAGCTAAAGCCATCCAGTGGGGGAAAGACAACATTTTCAATAAATGGTGCTGGTTCAACTGGTGATCAGCATGTAGACTAATGCAAAATGATCCACTATTAGCTCCCTGTACAAAGCTCAACTCCAAGTGGATCAAGAACCTCCACATAAAATTCACCAGATACACTGAAACTAGTAGAAGAGAAAGTGAGGAAGAGCCTCGAATACATGGACACAGGGGGAAAGTTCCTGAATAGAACGCCAGTGGCAAATGCTCTACGATCAAGAATGGACAAATGGGACCTCATAAAATTGCAAAGCTTCTGTAAGGCAAAGGACACTGTCTATAGGACAAAACAGCAACCAACAGATTGGTAAAAGATCTTTTCCAATCCTACGTTTGATAGAAGGCTAATATCCAATATATACAAAGAACTCAAGAAATTAGATTCCAGGGCTGGTGAGATGGCTCAGTGGGTAAGAGCACCCGACTGCTCTTCCGAAGGTCCGGAGTTCAAATCCCAGCAACCACATGGTGGCTCACAACCATCC
>NC_034590.1:72452703-72453836 GCF_900095145.1 Mus pahari
CCCTCTTCTGGAGTGTCTGAAGATAGCTACAGTGTACTTACATATAATAAATAAATAAATAAATAAATAAATAAATAAATAAATAAATAAATAAAAGAAATTAGATTCCAGACAATCAAATAACCCTATTAAAAAATGGGGTACAGAGCTAAACAATGAATTCTCAACTGAGGAAACTCAAATGGTCAAGAAGCACCTAAAGAAATGTTCAATATCCTTAGTCATCAGGGAAATGCAAATCAAAACAATTGATTTTCCTGAGATTCCACCTCACACCAGCAGAATGGCTAAGATTAAAAACTCAGATGACAGCAGATGCTGGCGAGGATGTGGAGAAAGAGGAACACTCCTCTATTACTGGTGCAATTGTAATATGGTACAACCACTCTGGAAATCAGTCTAGTGGTTCTTCAGAAAATTGAACATAGTGCTACCTGAGGACCCAGCTATACCACTCCTAGACATATACCCAAAAGATGCTCCAACATATAATAAGAACACATGCTCCACTATGTTCATAGCAGGCTTGTTTATAATAGCCAGAAGCTGGAAAGAACACAGTTGTCCTTCAACAGAAGAATGGATACAGAAAATGTGGTATATATACACAACGGAGTATTACTCAGCTATTAAAAACAATTACTTCATGAAATTCTTAGGCAGCTGGGCGTGGTGGCGCATGCCTTTAATCCCAGCACTTGGCAGAGGCAAGCAGATTTCTGAGTTCAAGGCCAGCTTGGTCTACAGAGTGAGTTCCAGGACAGCCAGGGCTATATAGAGGAACACTGTCTCAGAAAAAAAAGAGAAAAGAAAAGAAAGAAAAGAAAAAAAAGAAATTCTAAAGCAAATGAATGGAACTAGAAAATATCATCCTAAGTGAGGTAACCCAATCACAAAAGAACACACATGGTATGGACTCATTGATAAGTGGACATTAGTCCCAAAGCTCAGAATACCCAAGATACAATTCATAGACCACATGAAGCTCAAGAAGAAGGAAGACCCCTGCCCTGCTCCCCTGCCCACTCACTCCCACTTCTTGGCCCTGGCCTTCCCCTGTACTGGGGCATATAAAGTTTGCAAGACCAAGGGGCCTCTCTTCCCAATGATGGGCTTTGGGGATAGCATTTGAA
>NC_034590.1:72454011-72475514 GCF_900095145.1 Mus pahari
AGAAGAAGAAGAAGAAGAAGAAGAAGAAGAAGAAGAAGAAGAAGAAGAAGAAGAAGAAGAAGAAGAAGAAGAAGAAGAAGAAGAAGAACCAAAGACCAAAGTGTGGATGATGCTTCGGTCCTTAGAAGAGGTAACAAAATACTCACAGGAGCAAATGTGGAGACAAAGTGTGGAGCAGAGACTGAAGAAAAAGTCATCCAGAGACTGCCCAACCTGGGGATCCATCCCATATATGGTCACCAAATGCAGACACTATTGTGGATGCCAAGAAGTGCCTGATGACAGGAGCTTTATATAGCTGTCTCCTGAGAGACTCTGCCAGAACCTAATGCTCTCAGCCAACCATTGAACTGATTATGGGGTGCCTAATGGAGGAGTTAGAGAAAGGACTGAAGGAGTTGAAGGGGTTTGCAACCCCATAGGAAGAACAATAATATCAACCAACCAGACTCCCGCCCCCAGAGCTCCCAGGGACTAAATCACCAACCAAGGAGTACACATGGAGAGACCCATGACTCCAGCTTATATGTAGCAGAGAATGGCCTTGTTGGGCGTCAATAGGAGAAAAGACCCTTGGTCCTGTGAAGGCTATATGCTCCAGTGTAGGGGAATTCAAGGGTGGGGAGGCAGGAGTGGGTGGGTGGGTAGAGGCACACTCTCATAGAAGCAGGAGGAGGAGGGATGGGATGGGGACTTCTGGGGTGGGGATAGGGAAAGGGGATAACCCTTGAAATGTAAATAAAATATTCAATAAAATTAAAATGCCAAGATAAAATATTTATTTAAAAAGGGAAAAAAGAAAAAAATCAATAAAGTATTAGTTCAGTGAAAAAAAAGAAAGAAAGAAAGAAAGAAAGAAAGAAAGAAAGAAAGAAAGAAAGAAAGAAAGAAAGAAAGAAAGAAAGAAAGCATTGTCTTTAACTCTGTACTATACCTGCCTGACCCCTAAACCACAGACAGAAACCACAGGTTGAGTTCATCGGAGGTGTGCACACTCCGAATTGTGGGTAAAGGATAACCTTTCTGACCTGTTCTTTTCCTTCCCAAACTTGATTCTTCAGATCAAAATTAGTATCTCCACGGTATAAAGGGAAATGTTCTGGTTTCTATCCCAGAAGTCTGCTGATTGGTCAGCTGAGAGAAGTTCCCTTTGAACTTGTTGATGAACTCTGTGAACCTGTGGGTCCCTCCTCTTTCGGTTTTTCTCGAGTTCGGCTTCCCTTTCTTTAGTCCAGTTGCTGAAACACCCTGGTGAGCCCTAGCCCTCCACTTCGCTGATGTTTGTTTGTTTTTGTTTGTCTGTCTGTCCGTCTGCTGTTCCAGCCCTCCTAGCTTAGATCCACAGCAGTCTTCCTGTCTTGACCTCCCAGATGCTGAGATTACAGGCATGCACACCATGTCTGGCCTTCTACTTTCTCATATATATTTTAACGGTATCTTACAAGTTCTGTGATAACTCTGTTGAGATATTATTTTAAATCACATTAAGTTTGAAGATTCGTTGTGGGAGAACTGGCCTCTTTATAGTTTTTGAAGCGGAAATCTTGAAGACTTCCTTATAGATTTATCCAGTCCCAAGGACTTGAAGTTCTCAGTCGAGCCTGTACTGTTTCTTTATTCCCATCGTGTTTTCTGGCTGCTGCTAAGGAGAGATGACTCTCTTTGATTGTCTGATATCTATAAACACTGTAATATCTATAGTGACTTAGCAGCAACCCTTGTTTGCACGTGTTGTTCTCAGAAAATGGAATTTTCATGTCTTCTTTATCAATATTTTGACCCTAATATCCTTTTTCTTTGTCCTGAAGTCCTAGCTAGAGTCTTCAATATGTTAACTAGACGCAGCGGCGCGAGCTTTCGCAGGCACCTTCCTCGACCTCGAAGGATTGCATCTGAGGTTGTTTTTCCCCATGTAGGATGAAGCTTGAATTTTTTGCATATTGTATAAATTATGTGTGTTGTATTGCAGGGATGGGGTGGGGGTGCCTTCCCAGGCTGGAAGAGGACACCAGACATCCTGGAGCCAGAATTCTAGGTTATTGTGAGCCTCCTGAAATGGATACTGGGTCCTCTGTAACAGCAGAACATACATTTAACAGATAAGCCATCTTTCCATTCCCTGCACACAGCATATACCTTTGTTAAGAAATGATTTCATGTAGCCCAGGCTGGCCTTGAATGCATTGTTTAGCCAGCTCCGAATCCTCATGCCTTTCTCTCTCAAGTGCTGGTATTACAGGCACCTGCCTTCATGCCTGGCTTTACACTACTGAATTGATACTTTAAAGATATTTTTTGGAATTCATATTAATGTATGAAATTGCCTATAATTTTCCTTTTTTTAAGCCAGACTTGGTGTTTCTTGCCTGCAGTCTCAACCCTTACGAGGCTGAGGCAGGAAGAGTTCTGTTAGTTCCAAGGAACCCTTAGCTCCAGAGTGAGACCCAATCTCAAAGAAAAGAAAAAGAAGTAGTAACTAAAGAAATGAGATATGAAGAAATGTTTTTAATTTTTTCTTTTATTTTTAGTTTTTTTTCCCCAGTCCACCTTCTCACAGTTCCTTATCTCATTCTTCCTCCCCACTGTCTCCAAGAGGATGTCCTCCACCCTCCACTCCCACCCCCAGCCTCACTCCCCACCCGCCAGGCCTCCCCACTCCATGGGGCCTCACATCTCCCAAGGGTTAGGCACATCTTCTCTCACTGGGTCCAGACCTCTGCTGTACATGTGGCCTCGGATCAGCTAGTGTATGTTGCCTGGTTGGTGTCTCCGTGTCTGAGAAATCTCAAGGGTCTGGGTTAGTTGAGACTGCTGGTCTTCCTATGGGGGTCACTCTCCTCCTCAGCTTCTTCCAGACTTTCCCTAATTCAACTACAGCAGCCCCCCCCCCAACTTCAGTCCATCTGTCTCAGTCAGCTGCTTGTTGGACCACTCAGAGGACAGCCATGCCAGGCTCCTGTCTGTAAGCATCAGTAATAGTGTCAGGCCTTGGTGCCTCCCCTTGAGCTGGATCCCAATTTGGGCCTGTCACTGGGCCTCCTTTCCCTCAGTCTCTTCTCCATTTTTGTCCCTACAGTTCTTTTAGACAGGAACAATTCTGGGTCAGAATTTTTGACTGTGGGATGGCAACCCCATCCCTCCACTTGATGCCCTGTCTTTATACTGGAGGTGGACTCTACAAATTCCCTCTTCCAACTGTTGGGTACTTCATCTAAGGTCCCTCTCTCTGAGTCCTGAGAGTCTCTTACCTCCCAGGTCTCTGGTACATTCTAGAGGGTCCCCCCACCTACCCCGAGGTTGCATATTTCCATTCATTTTGCTGGCCCTCGGGGCTTTTCTCCTGTCACCCCCCCATACCTAATCATGTTCTACTTTTCCCCTCCCTGTCCCCTCTCCTACCCAGGTGCCTTCCTCCCTCTGCCTCCTGTGATTGCTTTCCTCTCCCTCCCAAGTGGACTGAAGCTTCCTCACTTGGGCCCTTCCCTTGTTAACCTTCCTGAGTTCTGTGGATTGTATCCTGGTATTCTGTACTTTTTGACTAGTGACCACTTATTAGTGAGTACATACCACGCATGTCCTTTGGGGTCTAAGTTTCCTCACTCAGGATGATATTTTCTAGTTCTATCCATTTGCCTACAAAACTCATTGTGTCTTCGTTCTTAATGGCTGAGTAAATGAACCACATTTCCTGTATCCATTCTTCTGTTGTGGGACATCTGGGTTGTTTCCAGCTTCTTGCTATCACTGATAAGGCCACTATGAACATAGAGGAGTTCCTGCTCCTGTGGTATTGTGGGGCATCTTTTGGGTATATGCATAAGAGCGGCATACTGTTGGAGTTTCCAGAGAAAGAGAACCAGTAGACTGTTGGTGAAAGGGGGTGGTAGATAGATAAGAGAGAGGCAGATGATAGATAAATAGAAAGATAGAAAGATAGATAGATAGATAGATAGATAGATAGATAGATAGATAGATAGACAGATAGACAGATAGACAGATAGACAGACAGAGATAGAGAGATAGACAGATGGGAATTCACTTGTTTATAGAAGTGGGCAAGTCCTAAGATCTCAAGATCTCAAGATCTTCAGAATGAGCCAGGGAAAGAAATCCAGGGGAGTCAGTGGTCCAGCTCCAGTGTGAGCCTGAAGCAGGAGGGTCCATGGTACAGAAGCTAATTCATTTTCTTAATGTCCACGGAATAACATTCCTCTTTTTAACCCATAGGATTAATTTTTTGAGCAATTACTGATTTACAGAAACATTGAACAGATAGCCTAGGGAGCCATGTATTCTCTACATACGTTTCTTGTTAAGATTTGTTAAAAGTAATGAACCCATATTGTTACATTATGGTGAAGTCAAATCCATTTTATTTGCATTTCCCTAATTTCTACCTAATAATCTTTTTATGTGTCAGAACTCATTCAGGACAACCCAAAACACTTAGGGGTTGTTTTAAGTCACTGTTGCTGCCGTAATCAAGACAAAACACTACCAAAACAAACAGAAAACCTTAACAAGAGCAACTCAAAGGAGAGTTTATTTTGGTTTATGGTCCCAGATACAGTCCACCACGGTGGGAAAGACATGGTGGCAGACAAGGAACACACAGAGCCAGGAACCAGAGGCTGACTCATGACATTTCGCCTATACTAAGGAGGCAGAGAGTGATGAAGGTGTGTGCTTTCTCCCTTTTGTTCAGTCCAGACCTATGCCCAGGGATGGAGACACACAGCTCAGGACTGGGCCTTCCCATCACAATGAATTCAGTTAAGATGGTCTTTCAGAGAGACTTGTCTTCTAGAGTCTATCAAGTAGATACCACCATCACAGCTAGCTGGCCTTCTTAGGTTCCTCTTGGCCATTCTCCTTAGTCTGTCATTATTTTCTTCCTCACATTTAAGTTAATAAAATTGCATCATTTGCCCCTTCCTTCTTCCTACAACCCATGTCCCCCAAAATCAATCTGTCTCTCTCTCTCTCTCTCTCTCTCTCTCTCTCTCTCTCTCACACACACACACACACACACACACATGTTTTTCAGGTGAATCCACTAAGTGTTATTTGTATGTATACATCTTTAGAGCTGATCACTTGGAATTGGATAACCATTTAGAGGTCTCATCCTGGGGATGATTAATACTCTGTCTCCCAGCAGTATTTGTATTTAATTGCCTGTAGCTCTTCATTTAGGGATAGATCTTTGTAAGATTTCCCCACCCACTGAGGCACATCGACTGGTATTATTGTTCGAGTCTTGGTTAGGTATATTGTTGAGAGTTTTTGTGGATGCAGCTTACCTGTAAAAAGTAGAAAACAGATTTACAACACACTTCCTCTTGCTCTGGCTCTTACAGTCTTTTCCACCCCTACCCCTTCTGAGATGTTCCTTGAGCCTTAGGTGTGTCGGGTTGCAGATGTATTGTTTGGAGATGGGGACCCCATAGTCTGTTGTTCTGTCTTATGGATGACTGTGAGCCACTAAGTGGGTGCTGGGAGTTGAACCCAGATCCTCTGCAATGCTCTTAGCCATCTCTCCAGCCCTGTTACTTTTTAAATGTTATTCTCATATATATATAATTCTCCCATCCATTTACTTTTAACTTGCCTAAAGCATTATATTTGAAGTGGATTTGTTGTAGAGAATATACAATTGGGTTGTATTTTATCGCCTACCCTGATATTTATGTATCTTAGCTGCTAATCTTAGATCATTTTCATATCATAGTTATTTATATGTTAGGGCTTAAATCTACCATTTTGTTTCTTCTTTTTTGTCCCCTGTCCCCCTTCTTTTTCTTACCTTCCTATGATGACTTCAAATGCTTTTTAGATTTTTTTGTTTTGTTTTGTTTTGTTTTCATATTTGTTTTTGTTTTTCGTTTTTTCAAGACAGGGTTTCTCTGTGTAGCCCTGCCTGTCCTGGAACTTACTCTGTAGACCAGGCTGTCCTCAAACTCAGAAATCTGCCTGCCTCTGCCTCCCAAGTGCTGAGATTAAAGGTGTGCAGGTATTTATTTTTTTATGATTTATTTATTTCATGTATGTGGGTATACTGTCACTGTCTTCAGACATACCAGAAGAGGGCATCAGATCCCCATTACGGATGGTTGTGAGCCACCATGTGGTTGCTGGGAATTGAACTCAAGCCCTTTGGAAGAGCAGTCAGTGCTCTTAACCATTGAGCCATCTCTCCAGCCCTGGATATTTATTTTTATTTGTTTACAGTGCTTTATTTTATTTTGTTTTAAGTGGTCTAGGACCAGGGTTGCCAGCCAGGCCTCAAACTTTCGATGTATCCAAGGATAACAAACTCTTGATCCTTCTGTTCCTGTCACCTGAGTCCTAGGATTGCAGGTATGCAGCTGCCACAGCTAGTTAGTTAGTGTGGTGCTGAAGACTAACCAGGTTTTCACGAATGCTAGGCTCTACCCACTGAGATATACCCCAGTCCTGTTTACAATGTTTTGAGTCCATCCATACCTTTGTTTATCCTTTTTGATAGTTTTTCTGGAGACTGTATATGTCTATACATAACACTGTCGTCTACTGATGAAGTGGAAACTTATGGTATCTTTTGGATGGTATTTTCCTGGGGCAGACATGTGAAGGAGTGTTTTCCTGAAGCAGAAAAATTAGATCTGACCAGGGGAAAGCTCTTTATCACCAGAGACATCTTTACCAAGCAAATAGCCCAGATGATTCACAGACTATCTTGTTTACTGATTTCTCCAAAATATGCATGCAAATCAACTATTAAAAACTATTAATCATTATCCCTTAATGATTAATCCAACAGAGACTAGACAATACATAAACTGGACAGGCAATGCAGAGACTGGATAAACACAGAGACTAGGCAATAAATGCTACAGCTAACCTTTTTCAGACTAACCTATTTGGGGCCCAAACAGGAATTCTTGGCCCCAATTCAGCAGGAAGCAAATATAGATAAGAAGACCATTGTCCCAACCCCTTAAGTTGGGGTGGATGGTTTTGGTTGTTTGATTCATTATGGCTGTTATCATCCAAGGTGGTAGGTGTTTTGCTTAATTATTGTATGCCGATAGAAATTTAAGGTTGTTTTGTTTGAATTGTTGATAGAAATTTAAGTGTTTTGTGTAATTATTACATAGTGGTAGAAACTTAAGGGTTTTTTTTTTGTTTAATTATTGTATATTGATAGAAATTGAAGATTGTTAGACTACTGTTTGACTACATTGTACATAAGCCATTTGTTTAAAATGGGATGGTCCTTATAATTATTCCTATTGTGTATAGATTGTTAATGTTAGAGAAAGAAAAATTCTTAAACAGAAAGGGGGATAAGAAGTAGAAACGTATGGATTTTTGGAAAGTCAGTTGTGTCGGATGGTATTTTGTTGGGACAAACACATGAAGGAATGTTTTTCTGAAGCAGACACAGGTGAGCGGATGTTTTGCTAAAGCAAGCACATGAAAGGATTTGTGGTGAAGGATTCTTTGCTAACGACAAGCATGTATTAGTTTGCCTGACGTTGCATTGCTAAGCTCCATTTGTCAGGACTCCATAGAAAGAAATGCACCAAAAAACTTCTGGTGATGTTCTGGCAGCTTCTTGCCACTCCTGAGGACTTGGGCTGATTGGCAGAGTGACGTCAGCTGATACAGACGCCTGTGGTGAGGCAAGACCGGTGGGAGGACACGGGATGTTTGGAGGAAGAATAAACAGAACTCAAGGGACAGTGATGGGACTTGCAATGATTCATTGGTCTCACATCTTTGCCTTCACTGAACTTAGCTTCATTGAGAAAGGCAAGGTAGAGAACTTCTCCTGGTGTCCCTGCTGGCCCTGGTCAATCCTGCTGCCTCGTACTGATTCTGCAGAGGCCTGGCTGTTTCTGACTCATGTTTGCTATCCCGACACTACTGAACGGGACTGCTGGCAGATTCCTGAAGTGTTTGCGAGTGGATCGAGCTTCAGCTGCTGATTCAGCACAGAGGCAAGGTATGCAAGAACCTGGAGGATCAGTCAGCCTTGTTATGTTAAATAGGCACCACCTCCGCTGCTGGTCCTGGGTCTTAATCCCAACAGCAGGGACCCCCACATTATGCATTTAAGATCAGATCAGATCAGACAGTATTACAAATTTTTCTGTAATTATCAGATATAATTTAGAAAACTCAAGGGAAGACAGATCTAATCATGGTAGCTCACCTATAATGCCAGCACTTTGAGAAGCTGAGGACAGAGTATCAGGAAAGGCTCAAGGTCGGGATGGGCTACAAAGGGGAATTTTGACTCAAAACACAACACAAAACAAACATTTGTTTGTATTTTCCCTCATTTATTGTTTATCCATTTTCCTGCAAATGACATGATTTCATTCTTTATTCTTTGCCAGATAATTCAAAAATTGATATAATCCATGTGTGTGTTACATGTGTATGAGTGTGTGTTATGTGTGAGAGTGTATGTGAGTGTGACTATGTGGTGTGTGCATGGTATGTGTGTGTGTGTAAGTGCCTATGTGTGTGTGTAGATGTGCGTTTGTGTGTGATTGTACATGTTATATGTGTAGAGTGTGTGTTATGTGTGTGTCTGTGTGTATGAGTGTGAATGTATGTGAATGTGACTATGTGTCTAAGTATGAATGTATGTGAGTGTGACTGTGTTTTGTGTATGGTGTGTATGTGTGTGCGTGTGTGTGCACGAGTGTGCGCACGTGTGTGTGCACGTGTGTTTGTGTGTATGCATGTGTGTGTATGCGTGTGTGTGCGTGTTTGTGTGTGTGTGCGTGTGTGTGTGCGTGTTTGTGTGTGTGTATGCATGTCCATGCATGCTTATGAGGAGGAGACCAGAGGTTACTGTCAGGTGTTTTGCTCAGTCATTCTCTGTTTTCTTTTTCACTTTCTGGAATAGTCTCTTGTTGAACACGTGGCTCATCAACTCATCTAAACTGGCTGGCCAGCGAGTCCTTCAGAGCCTGACCTGCCTCCCCTGTACTGCTCCCACACCTGGATTTTTATGTGCATGTGACAGCAGCCATGTTGTCTCTCCTGAGGAAGGAGTGTGAATGTGCTGTACATGACCTCCTTGAGGCAAGGCCCCTTGGAGGTTTTGTCCCATTTGGCAAGGACCAGTGGGGATGACAACCAGCACGACTGCATCAATCCTTTGGAGATGGAGCCATGATTTCGAAAGGTTATTCAAGGGTTAAGTAAAGACATGGCTGACTAAGACCTTTAAAAGAGACCCCTTATTGGATGGTCTCAAAATTGATCAGAATATGTGAGGAAAAAGGAGGGGGCTTGGCGAGGTCAGCAACTTCCTCTGAGGACCTAAGCAGGCCAGCACGCTGAAGAGAAGGGACATTCAAAACTCAGGTAGAGAAGATAGGACCTAAAGGTCCACAGTAAGGAGTTCATTCTCAGGACAAGTTAGTTCGTTCTTAGGATAAGTTAGTAAGTAAAAGTTGCTGTGCTCTTAAAAGAGATGTAAGTTGGATAGAGTCATCTTTGCCTTAGGGAAGGCCTTACACAAAAGAAAGAACAGTTTGAGTGGAGGAGAAGTGTTAGTTGCTAGTCTCTGCTCTTCATAGGAAAGTTGTATAGGGCAGGACCACACTGTAAAACACAGACAGATTATGGCATAAAGACAACCTATAATGCATTGTGAGCATACTGAATTAGGAGGTGATAAAACACAAAGGTTTAATCCTGCTAAAGTCAGTTTGGATTCTAATTGTCTTTTACTTTGAAACTTGCGTGTCTGCTGCCAGCCTGTGCACAGACTAGATGTGCCTGGCTAGATACAATCACTTGGCTTGTAATACAGTACTTAAATCATTCTGGCTGACAATACTCAGGTGTGCTTAGCTATGCCATAATCATTTGGATTGTACTACAATCCTACTTAGAGATGGGAAAAGGTTATCACTGACGACAAGGCAGTAAGGGGAACTTAAGATGAAATTTCATAAGTACTGGTTGGGATTCTTGGATAATGATTAAGGAAAATCTGAAACTGTGTGTTTGAATGCTCTGAAATTCTGTATAATAAAGATGGCTCAAGCTATTCGGGGGGCCATGTGCTTGCACAACAAGTGGTCAGAGACCTTTCTTTCGCTGACTCCACATCTCAGTTCTGGGTTAATGAACTCACTGGACCAACACTCAGATGTGTGTGCTTAGGAATCTGAACTCAGATTCTGAACTCAGCAAGTAGCAAACACTAACTACGCTGTCTCCTCGGCTCCTCTAGAGGTTCTCTTTTTGAAGTTCATTTTGGGGGTTTCCTGGTTCTTGGTTGATCCTGTAGAGACCAAATGCTTGATTCCCCTTAAATTCATCTATTAACCCCCTAATGCCCTATGTGAGGTCATTTGAAATTGGAGCCTTAGAGAGGTAATTAGGTTAGATGGAGTCGTAAGGGTGGGGCTGTGCTCTGCTGAGAGTAATACTCTCCAAAGAAGAGGCAGCTATGGTGACACACTGGGCTGTCCTTCACTCAGGAGGCTGAGGCAGAAGGATCCCAACTTTGAAGCCAGCCTGGACTACATAGGGAGAACCCTGTATTGAGAGACAGACAGAGGGCAGAACACTGTAGGAAGCAGAGGAGTTCCTGAGTGAATGTGGGCAGGGCAAGACCATTTCCCCTTAGTGGCCAGGCTAACCCTTCCTTGGGGGTCCCAGTTAGAATGGATGGAGCTGTGTGTACAAAAACTAGCAACCGTGCTTCCTCTTCCAGTATGTTTATAGCCTGAACCTGCTCATCTATGAAGACCTCCTACCTAGACTGGCCAGTCCTGCCCTCTGTGCTGTGCATAATAAATGCACTGCGGTGCCAGGTTGTGGTTCCTGGTTGCTGGATGTATAGATGCAGATTCCTCACTGCTGAGACCCCCATTGGACCCCAGTTTTTCTATATGTGTGTCTGTCCTTTCTTCATTCCTTTGCTGCCCCAGTCAAGGTTCCAGGACCCTCGATGGTCATGGCAGAGCATCAAAAATGTGTTCTCTTTCTGGCCCTCCTGTGAGCACAGAGTTGCCTGTAATGGAGGATGCAGCAGGAAATGGGCATCTGCATGCCAAAGAAGAGAGACTCGTGGGGAGTCAAACTGCCTTGTACTTTGTTCTGAAGATGTTACAGCCTCCATGGCTGTGACATAAATTCTGGTGTTCATGGCACCCAGACTAAGGGTATTGGGGAATGAAAACCCGAACAGGCAAGCACGGCATAATTTAAAAAGTGGGTGACTTAAACCCAGAAATCGTGGGTGTTTGTGTGATGAGACTCTGGGTCTTACTTAAACCAGTTCTAGCAGCATGAGGAGCTCCACGCTCCACCACCTCGGTATTGCCAAGTGTAGGTAGGACACGTTCTCCACCCAGCCTCCAACTGCCAGGTTCCATCTGTACAAAAGGAGGAGGGCTCCCTGGGAGGGCCTTGTAGGAAACGAAAGGCCAGGCTCCCTGCAGGGTCTCTGCAGTATGGGGGAGTCTTATTAAGGCTCAGCAGGGATGAGAGCCCCAGCTCCCTATTCAGCTTTCCCGCTGTTCCCCCAGCAGGGAGTTCAGTGCCTCACTGCAGATGAGGGTGGGATCTACAGTCCCACTCAGCATTTGCGGCCATATGGGTGATGAAGTCACAGATTTTTTTTTTCTTTGATGTTTGGCTAGAATGGAGCAAGTTGCATTTTGCACTAAGTCTTTAAGATTCTTCTGGGTTTGTTTGTTTGTTTGTTTGTTTTTGTATATATTAGTTGTTCGTTATTCATCATTGATGAATAACATTCTTGGCATAGTTTGCATCGTAAGTATACCCCGAAGGCCTGGTCTCTAGGTGGCACCATGGGAGGCAGTAGACCTCTAAGGAGTGGGACTTATGGGAGGGAGGAGTTATATTGTCCAAGGGAACAGTGGGATCTGGGCCTTTCTTTTTCATTTTAGTTTTTTGGGCATGAGGTAAGCAGTTTCGTTTTGTCACATGCTCCTACCATGGTGTGCTGTCATCGGCCCAAAGCCACTAGCCAACCAATCAACCACAGCCTGAAATCTTTGAAACTCTGAACTAAAATAAACCTCTCTCTCTATCTCTACCTCATGCTCTACTTCTGCCTATATATACAAACCCTTTTTTGCTTTATAAGTTAACTACCTCGGGTATGTGTTACAGCAATGCAATGCTGACTGACAGCTTAATATATGTAAGTTGTTGGCATACTATGTGTATATTAATACTGATGTGTACCTTTCTGGATGGCACTGCCAGTACATGTTCTACAAATATATACTCCTGTCTGTGGCCTTTCTTTTTCTCTGTTAATGGTGTCTTTTGATGTACAAAAATTCTTCATGTTGATGAAATTCAGCTCACTGTGTTCTTCTTAGTATATCTGCTCCATCTATATTCTCCAAGAAGCTCAACTACTTCATTTTAGCCCCACACTGAAGGCGGTAGCCTGCACTGAATTAACTTTCAATGACTGTATAAGTGGGGTCAGGGTTCCTTTTTCCAACACAGTTATCTCATCGACCCGATTTTTTAAATAGCCCTGACAAAGTGGAGTGGAGTCTGTCATAAATCCCACTCATAAGTAACATGTGGATCTGGTGCTGGGTTCTTTATCCTATTTTTAGGTTGCTTTGTTCTTTGTTGTTGGTGTTGGTGGTGTTGTTCCCAAAACAGCAATAAAAAGCTCTACAGAAGAGACATTGATAAAGTCCACCCACCTTCTCTCTCTGGGGTGACCACAAGGCCTCTGGGGGGGGGTATTTAATCTCCCCTCCATGTATTAGCAGACATAAATGCTCACACAGTCCGTATTTAACAAAGAAGGTTTTGGTGATGTGGAAAAAAAGTTTGCTTGTAAAGTGGAGAAAGTCAAATATAAATGCGTACAGCAGTATGATCGTACTGAGCATAGGCAGCATCGTGTACAGCGGCTCTAAGCCTTTAGATTGGCTAACTTATTTAATCCTCACAATAGCCTGAAAGGATGGAGTAATTCTGCTCCCAGTTTACAGATGGTAAACTTGACCAAAGGCACACTAATATACAGCCGCTATACAGATCAAATCCAGGCAATCCGGTTCAGGCTCCATGCTAGTAAATACATACATACATACATACATACATACCAAAAACCAAAACCAAAAACCCATGCCTGCACCCTGTGAAAACATTGGTGGTAGTCGTCTCAGAGATGGACTTCCTTTCTCACACCAGCTCACTTCCTCTTCTCTTCCTTCTAGACTTCCAGGCTCACTGCCCACTTCCTCTCGCCTTCTGGCAATCAGCACAAATCCATCATGACTTCTGGAATGGGTTTCTCATCAGCTCTTCCCTTCCATATCCTTAACTGTGGGCTCCATGAAAACAAGGTGTGGTGTGTTGTCATCAGTTCACCTTCAGACGGTCAGTGTGATTTCTGCCACACAGCAGGTGCATGCAAGGATCCTGTTGTCACAGAGCAGACTGTTGGGGAGATACATCAGGAGAAGACACGGACTTGGGTTTCTTTCTTTGTGTTCCAGTATGATGGAGAAGACGGTGCTGGAATCTCATACATATCCCTTGCATTTATACATGAACTTAGCCAGCTGTGTAAGCTTGGAGTATAATTCTAAGATCCTTTCTTTAATAACTTTCTTTAATAACATCTCACATCTACAAGGCTGTCTAGCATACATTAGATATTCAACAGTTACATGACCTTCTTGAGTGTTTTTGCAATAATTAGGTAATTTTTAATATGTATTGATTTATTTATTATTTGTTTATTGCAGTACTGGAGGATTGAACCCAGGGCCTTATGCATGGTAGGCAAGTATTTTACCACTGATCAACATTCCAGCCCTTAAGTCTGCTGTACTTCTTAGGTTTTGTTCTTTTGTTTGTCTATAACATATGATAATGACTAATTTTACATTTTAGGATTGTTATTAGAATTCAAGGTGATAACTTCACATTACACAGAACTTAGGGTCTGGCTGGCATAGAGTAAATATTCAGTAAAGGTTATTTGCTTATTATTATAGGTGAAATACCTTCTGCAATGCCTGGCACAGAGTACTCTGTAAATAGGTGAGGCCCAATCTTATCTTTTTGGTCTGGGCAGAGTTCTATCTATCTGCTTCTGGAGAGATCCGGTTTGGCTCTGCAGAGCGAGTGATGTACAGACGCCACCCAGTGGCTGGCATCTGCCACTGCAGTCAGCTTCTGGTAAAATTTCCCGGCTGCATTGATTCCTTAAGGATACTCCTACCTGTACATTTCCATTCGAGACCGGAGACATAGAAATCATAGAGGAAATAAAATTGACAATTAATTCTGGAAGGTGGATTCAACAAAACTTAGTGATCAATTGCATATCCCAGTGGGAAAGGTGTATGGTTTTGCCAAAGACAGTGGTTTCCAACCAGGGGTGATTTTGCCCATAAGAGGACATTTGGGAATATCTAGAGATATTTTTGGCTATCATAACTTGAGGGGGCATGGTGCATGGTGTCTATAGTCTGCAGACCAAGCATGCTGTCAAGTATTGTAAAACCCACAAGACAGCCCTCATAAAAGATTATCTAGGGCTGGAGAGATGGCTCAGTGGTTAAGAACACAGACTGCTTTTCCAGAGGTCCTGAGTTCAATTCCCAGCAACCACATGGTGGCTCACAACCATCTGTAGTAATGGGATCTGATGCCCTCTTCTGATGTGTCTGAAGACAGCTAGAGTGTATTCATATACATAAAACTAATACATAAATATTTTTTAAAAAAAGATTATCTAGTCCCAAACTTGACCAAGGTCAAGATATTCTGCTCTAGAATGGTTGTTAGGACCTCCCTGGGCGTTCTGAGCATCATAAAAAGCCGTGGAAGTGCTGTCAGTGGGAGCTGTCAGTACTCTGTTCATCCATCTCATGTAAGTGGGAGGAGTGTGCTAGCTAGGAATTAGCACAGCCTACAGAACTCTCCAGGACACGGGAGAGCATCTTGTAGACCATTTCTTTCATTTCTATTTCTGGGCTACAGCGCATGTTTTCAGTGTTATCACTGAAAGTGTACAAAGTCATCATCACACTGAAGACATGCACAGAACATGTGCTAATCAGAAAGTCCCCAAACAAATCATGAGCTTGCAGGCTCGGTTAGGACATCCTGAGACTGGGGAGTAGCAGTGGCGGCAGGGCGGTTGCTTAGCATGTATGTCTAAGATCTTGTTTTCAAGATTTACTTATTTTTATGGCATGTATATGAGTGTTTGCCTGTGTGTATGTATGTGCACCATGTGTGTGCAGTTCCTGCAGAGATCAGAAAAAGTGTTGGATTCCCTGGAGCTGTGTTCCATGGGAACCACATGGTTATGAGCTACCATGTGGGTGTTGGGTACCAAACCTAGGTCCTCTCTGCTTTTAACTGCTGAGTCATATCTCCAGCCTCAGGTCCAAGATATTAGGTTCACCAGCAAAAGTAAAACCTATGTGGGGCTGGAGAAATGACTCGGCAGTTAAGAGCAAAGGACCTAGGTTTAGTTCCCAACACGAACATGGTGGCTCACAACCATCTATAACTGCAATTCTAGGGAATCTAATGCCTTCTTCTGACCCCTCACCAGGCAGGTACATTGTAAACACACACCCATGCAAAACACTTGTACACATAAAATAAACAAATCTCAAAAAGAATCACACACACACAGATTTTATATATATATTTAAAATGAGAACTACAGCCTTCTATGCAAGAAAAACAAAACATGACACTATGAACCAAAAAGAAATTCTACTTCTCGTGCTCTCTGATATTTGTGTAACAAATTTAGGAAGCAGCGAGATCTCTCTTTTCTTTTATATTTATTGTACATTGAAGAAAACAGGCAAGGACTATTCAGGAAGGGATCCATGGGAAGATCTGGAAGCAAGCTGGGAGAACTGTCTATTGCAGCATGGTCAGCCTGGGAAGAGAATAAAAGGTTCAGGACATGGGTTCAGAATACGGACTGCTCAGATGTTTCCAGCGCCACTATAATCAATCGGGCAGGCAGAGCGGCACCCCGCCCCCATCCTATGGACACCTGGCTAGACTCTCTAACTACAGTGAGTCCTGGAAAGTCTTGGGGCAGTAAAGGCTTCAGCTGTCCAATCGGGATGTGTGGGTGCCTGTCCCCACTGCTGTTTGTGTTCAGCCTCCGAGCCCTAATCTCTGTGCAACCTTGATACCCTGGCTCAGCCCCGCGTAAGGTGAGAGATGCCCTCCCTGTCTAGACCTGGAGCCTCTCTGGCTGGGGATGGGCGCGTGCTTTCTGAGCTTCTCATTCTCAGCTCCTAGCTCAGGAAATCAATAAACTTTTGCTGATGGATATTACTTTGAGTTCTATTCATATGTTAATGAGTGTTCCGCTGCCTGGTGAGACCTTGCTGCTTTTTTGTATCTGGTGGGAGTCATTTGATCTTCAGGCTGGGCTGAGAGGCATCTTTCCTCTTCATGTCTGTTTACCCGATCCTGCCGATCCTGCCGTTTCCTCTAAGGCGTGACAGGAATTTTCAAAGCTTGCAAAAAGTTCCTTGGAAAAGCTCAAAGCTATCTCTGGAATCGTCTTTTTGAATTTGTGTTTCCTGTGTCTACAGTGCTGCTAATTTCCATAGTTTTTAGAAAAAGACCATGAAGATAAAACCCAGATGTCTTCAGGGGTCAGTCCTTATCTTTCCACCTTGTTTGAGACAGGGTCTCCCTGCCACTGCATAAACCAGAGCGTCTGGTCTTTAAGTGTCCCGAGAGTCTCTTGCTTACCTCCTGTTGTCCATAAGCACGCTAGGTTTGCAGGCACCTGCACTGCTAAGTCTGGTTTTTAAATGGGTTTAATGACTCCGGAGTCAGGTCCTTAGGCATAGGTGGCAAGTGCTTTTTACCCCTGAGCCATTTCCGCACTCCCACCCCCACCCTGTGTTTTTGGCAATACACTTCAGTCTGTCCAGCTTGCACTTGCTTTATCCCAGAGCATCTTAGAGGTGCTTGATACCCAAACATCTGCCCATCACTCTGGCCCCCTGCTCAGTTCAGATGCCTGGATACTTGCCCAGAAATATCTAGCAGCCACACCCTAGTCTGCCTAGAACTAGATCTCCAGATTCCCATGGCCCTTTGATATGTCCCTAGACATACACTCAGTTTCAATGGCTCATTTCGATGGTATCCAGCAGGTCTTTCTGCCCTTTCGACACAGTGGGAATCTAGCTAGAGCTCTACTGGGCTAGAAATGGCCTGTGTCTTGTTTGATTCTAAAAGAATCTCGTGTAGCCTTGAACATTCTGGCCTTGAACAGGATATACATCCAAGGACAACCTTGAGCCCTGGATCTTGCTTCCCCTTCAGTGTTAGGGTTATAGGTACACATCACCACGCCCAGTTTGGCCTGTCATCTCTCAAAATGAACTCTCAGTCTGAGTTTCTCTATTCCCTTGTAGCAGCACCACCTTTTAGAAACCTACTACTCTCCATCAACACACTGACAGCTCTCTGCCCTGCGGGCTTCTGATAGGAAACAGCCCCTCTTATACTCAGCGATATCTCCACCGGCCCCATCTCCAACACAGATCCAGGCTTGGTAGAAGTCCGGAGATGCAGTAGAAATGACTGCCGGTTCTTCATTTGTTTGTCTGCTTTGCTTTTTCAAAGTTAATATTGTATTTCCCTTTGCCTGGCCGTTTGTTTGTTTGCCTTTAAGCTGACATTCCGAACTGCCTCGCGGCAGTCTTCAGTAGAAACCCCTCAGAAAACTGATGGCAAAGCCGGGGCCCGCCACCAAATTATGGTGGGTGAGTTGCTATTTGCTGAAAAATAGATGCGAGGTAAATCACGCAGGATGTCCATTTCCACTCTGACTGTAATGAAGCTTGGTACAAGAGCCTCGATAAACTGTGCCTCACCTTCCTGGAGGGAGAAACTGAAAAGCTCCTGTCAAGTAATAATGGGAGGCACTGAAGCAAGTGTGGAGTGATTTGATGGAATTCTCTCGAAGCTCTGCTAATTCCGTCTCACTGCATTCAGCACATGCAGCCAGAGCTGATCCAAGGAAATGACGGCATCGCTTATTCTGCTGTGGTTTATTTCTTTTTTCCCTCGGAGCTTTCAAGTTCAGTTTAAATTTAAATTTTTTTTTTCATTTGCTTCCTATTGCTTTTTTTTTTTTTAACAGCTGGGGTACATGTTTCCATTTTTTCAGTGCAGCCCGTGGACTGATCTCGAGATCATCAGCCACGCCCAGGTCTGCCTGGTTGGTTACCTGTGAAGGAGTAACCTCATTTCTCCATCCAGTGTGTGCTGCAGGCTGCCCAGCTGCCTCAGTGTGGACTTCTCTCTCTCTTGTTCAGCCTGAAGTTGCACATTTTCTTGTCACAGAGCTCTTGTATGAGATGTGCACAGTGACTGTCCGGTGATTGACACAGGAAGAAACAAGTTCTGTGGCTTTTACTTATCATTTCAAAACAATTGTCTTATTTGAGATCCACAATCTCCAACAGACGCTGGCCACTTGCCACCCCAGGGCTTCTCTTTAGACGTAAAGACCCTCAGAAAAATGAAGGTCCAGAGATGGGAAACTATGTGTGTGCCATTAGCTACCAAGTTGTAACCTAATCTATGTCATCTATAGTTAATGATATCATTTATCAGTTACGACATGGTCTATGAGTTTAATGAAGATTTCTTTTAAAAGATTTTTTTTTATTGTAATCGTTTTGTTTAGACAGGATCTCACTATGTATCCTTGGCTGGTTGGGAGCTTGCTATGTAGAGAAGGTTGGCCTGGAACTTGCAGAGATTTGCCTCCCAAGTGCTGGGATTAAAGTTGTGTGCCATCATGCCTGGCCCTCAAAGATTTTTTGTTTTTAATTATGTGTAGGTGTGGGAGAGGTATATACACTCGTATGCCTCCAGTACACCATTCCACAGCACTTCCAGGCCAGTGGTATCTGCATGATAACATATAACCTAGGACCAATGAATTTTATAGCATAAAGCTCCTTCCACTACCAACTGAGCCTGTTGGCCATGAGTTACAAGTTATGTTAAAGATGATAATCTTTGTGAATCGCCGAACAATGATTCTGACAGAAATATCAGGAGCAGAAAAGAAAAGCCTGTAAATTGATCCATTCCCACAAGTGTGATTTCTATTTCCAGTGAAGGAAGCGTTCCAACCTCCCACCAGATTCCTCAGCTGTCCCACTAGGGAACGGTGCCATTCTGGGGGCAGTGTCAGCTTTTGCTGTGGCAACTGGGTACTCACCAGAGCTGGTAGTAAGGAGCAGTAACTTTGCTGAAGGGCTCTACATGTTTAGCTTGAGCAGTGTTCATTTGTATCTGTTCTAATGAGCAACCTCTGGTATGGCTGGAGAGAGAAGCCAGCTGATACTATGTATGTACCAAATCATTCTGTCCATCTGATCTTTGAGTTTATTTACCATGGATCACTGTTGGACATTTTGGTGAGACATGATTGTCTTTATACACTAAGTCTGTTCCAATGGGCCCATCTACATATCTCTTCTCCTGATCATTCCTGTCATGAGCTATAAATCCCATAATGGTGAGTCAAAGAAGGAACAGTAAACAATGATCTGTGTAGCGGATAAAGAAATGCAGCCAATTAGTAAGGATATCTACTCTTATACTTGTGGGACATAAGAAAATAATTAGATCCATTGAGTCCACTGTGCAGACAGAGAGAGGGTAAAAATCCATGTGTCACATGACTTCCATAAACCCACATTCTGACATTCTTCGGTGCCACTGGTGAGATGAGCACAGAACCTTTACCTGGTAGTTCCCCCAGGGTAGAGCTGTTTTCCCTCCAGATATAGCAGCCACTTGAGCAAAGTACTGCAGGCCTTTTATGGGTATACTTATACATCCCGGGTCCTTCTTTAAATGGTTGAGGCTGACTTCAGTCAGTAATCTGTAGCCTGGGAACCTCCTTTGGAAACTGGGTGTAAGGCAGTGCATTCCTGTTGAGCTGAACATTGTCATAAAGACAAAGCCATCTTTGTAGATTGCCCATCTGCTTCTGCCTAAGGAACCCATAAGCGATTAGCCGCTATCTCAAAGCTTTAGAAGCCAAACAAACACTCAAGTAGGCTCTGTGCCAAACACTCAAGTAGGTTCTGTGCCTGAAATACAATATGTAATTTGCCCACCTTAAGGATGTATTTATTTATTTTATGTATATGAGTACACTGTAGTTGTCTTCAGACACATTGCAGATGGTTGTGAGCCACCATGTGGTTGCTGGGAATTGAACTCAGGACCTTTGGAAGAGCAATCAGTGCTCTCAACCACTGAGCCATCTCTCCAGTCCCGTCCACCTTGATTCTTAAGGAGCCACCACCTGGCCTCTGCTCATCCAGAATCCTGTTATTTCCTGAAAGCCTGGTTCTCAGCGGTTCCCCCACTGCTGTCTTTGGCATTGCTTCCCAGGGCTTCTCTGCATTGTGCCAGATTAATTTTGTAGTAAGGGAAGAGCCTCCCTGGGTGGTAAGTGGGGGGCAACAGAGGAAACTGCAGTTTTAGGTCCATTCTGCTTCCTGTCTCCTGATTTTAGAGTCGCGACAATTTGTCATTCTAATTGGTTGTAGGTCACCCCTGTCTCTTTCTGAAGACTTGCGAAGTTAGCTGCCAAAGGCACTTGTGGACACACTACATGGTAAATACTACAGTGCTGATATCTATAAATATACTCCTGTCAATCACTTTAAGCCAATCCAATTCAGAAGTTCGCCTCTTCGGTCTGATGCGTTTCACATATGCTTGCCAGCTTGCCTAGATTAAATGCATCAGCTCACGGGCTAATGACTAAAAGAAAGAAATGTTTATTACTTTAAAAACAACTGATACAAAATTCTTATTTTTAAGCTTTGTTTATTATCACTGTGTGGCGCACCTATGGAGGCCAGATGCCATCTTTTTAGAGTCAGTTCTCCCCTTCTATCTTTACACGGGTCTGGGAATCAAACTTGGGTCTCCAGATTTATGTAGGAAGCATTTTGCCATCACAGTACCCCAACCTTACAATGCAAAACTTTTCATGCACCTCTAGGTCCCTTGGGCCTTTAGGCTTATGTCAGTCAATCCTTGTTACAGGATATTTGATCACACTGTGAACCCCGAGATTGTATACTGGAAAAATCTGTCTCTAGTAGTAGTATATGATTCAGACCTAACACACACATTTAATCCAAGAGCTTTCTGCTTACTGTAAACAGGATTGAATAAAGTCCACCATAGGTCAAGAGGCAGAGCAAGCAACCAGCTGGTAGGGATTAAACATAAGAAAGCCCAGGAGAGCCGGGCTGTGGTGGCGCACGCCTTTGATCCCAGCACTTGGGAGGCGGAGGCAGGTGGATTTCTGAGTTTGAGGCCAGTCTGGTCTACAGAGTGAGTTCCAGGACAGTCACAGCTACACAGAGAAACCCTGTCTCAAAAAAACCAGAAGAAGGAGGAGGAGGAGGAGGAGGAGGAGGAGG
>NC_034590.1:72475651-72509953 GCF_900095145.1 Mus pahari
AGAAGAGAAGAGAAGAGAAGAGAAGAGAAGAGAAGAGAAGAGAAGAGAAGAGAAGAGAAGAGAAGAGAAGAGAAGAGAAGAGAAGAGAAGAGAAAAACCCAGGAGAAATAAAGGAGGGACTTAGAGCTAAAGGGTATTTAAGACAGCATGGAAAGGGGGAGTTTTTTCCTTCTGGGACATCAGTGGAGTAAGAAGGTCATCTGGGGGCTTTCCCTGCATCTCTGAGCTAGCAGGCTTTCACCACAGCATCTGACTCCTGAGTCTTTATGTGGTAAATAGAACGTTTTGGATTTTGTTTTAAAAACAACAGCTCCTCTTGCTCTCAAACCTTTCCCGGTTACCCTGAGGAACTCTCTGTTCTCCTAACCTGCGGATGAGGGAAGCAGGGCCTCAGAGGAGTCAGTGCTTTGGAACAGTACATCCTGAAGCCCAGCAGGAACATAGGAAAGCCATTCACAGAAGCAGGAACCCAGGCAAGCAGGACATGGCTTTGTTTACATCAATGGTAACAAATCCATTGTGAGTCAGATAAAAACTATGAAAAACCTCTAGAAAAACTGCGGCTTTGTTACTATTTTTCAGCTAGCAGTTAAAGGAAAAAGATTGGTCCAATGTATTGAAAATGTTTAAAGAACATTCTTCAGAAGAGGGCAGTTGGTTATGCACAAAGAACTGCACTACACTGCACCATCAGTGTCTGATTATCAACCATTTGAGAGACAATGAGAAATGCACCACTGTCTGGTCCCTGGAGTGGATAGGTTGGACATTTCACCCTTATGAGCAGCAGTTCTCAACATGTAGGTCGAGACCGTTTCACAGGGGTCACATAAGACCATCAGAAAATGCAGATATTTACATTATCACTCACAACAGTAGCAAAATTACAGTTATAAAGTAGCAGTAAAGATAATTTTATGGTTGGGACTCACCACAGAATGAGGAACTGTGCTAAAGGGTGGCCTTTATGTTAAGAGTGAGAACCACAGTTCATGAGGCTTAAGTCCATCAACCATTCACATAGTCAAATCCCCTTTCCTTTGAGTTCACAGGCAATGTGCTAGCTAGCTTTATATCAACTTGGCACAAGCTAGGGTCATCTGAAAGGTGGGAACTTCAATTAGGAAAATACCTCATAAGATCCAGTTGTAGGGCGTTTTCTTAGTGATTCGTATGGAAGAGCCCAGCCCATTTTGGGTGATGCTATCCCTGGTCTGGTGGTCCTGGGTTCCATAAGATAGTTCCATAGCTGAGCAAGCCATGGGAAGCAAGCCAGTAAGCAGCACCTCTCTATGTCCTCTGCATCAGCTCCCGCCTCTGGGTTGCTGCTCTGTTTGAGTTCCTGTCCTCCTTTGATAATGAGCTGTGATATGGAAGTGTAAATTGATATAACTTTCCTCCACAAGTTTCTCTGGTTGTGGCGTTCCACCACAGCCATAGTTACCCTGACAAAGACACACACTAAACAGACTTCTGATTATGATTTGTCTTCTCTGGGAGCCTGTGTACAGGGCAAAACTGAGCAGGGGAGATCTGGATGCCTCTGGCAGAAGGAGTCCCAGTACGAGCTGACCAACCTGCAGCAACTGGTATTTTCCCCCTTTTTCTTCCTCAGACAGTCTCAATGGGTAGCCCAGGTTGGCCTTGGACAGGTAGTCCTCCTGCCTCAGGCTACCAAATGGTGGAACTACAGGTATGTGCCATGTCTGGCTGTTGGGATTTCTAATTGGATCATTCCCTGTGACTGGCTAGTGGGATCTACAGATTAAAGATGATTACAGGCTTCAGAACATCCTCAGCAGAGAAACAGCCTCTCTGAAGAGCTGTTCTGGGCTCCTGCGCCTGCCTGTAGGGAGAAGGAACATGACACGTTTGCCACATTTCAAATCTAAAGCTCTGAGATGTCTCGTCTTGGGATACAGCCTGCCAGAGTTCCTGACTTGATTATTTTGACTTGGGACTAAATGAGACAAATCACATGTGGAGCATTCAGGGTCTTCTGCAGAACAAAAGGACTTTGGTTATTTATAATATATGCTGTGAAGTTGCAGACACAGGGCAGAGTCGCACGGTTCCCCTGACAACCAATTATTACACAACGTTTTGAGATTCAAAATGTCTTACCATAGGAAACAATGTTAAATTTTTGAAGACCTAATATTTTCGAGGAGACTTTCAGATAATCTTACAAAGCCACTTTTTTTTTAAAAAAAAAAAAAGGAAATTAAATATTGATCAGAATGGCTACACATAAAAATTCTCCATGCCAGCTACCATCTCCAGACCATTTTCCCCTTCATCTTTTTCACCTTAGGACTGTCTTCAGAGTTCTGCATTCTATCTGTCTTACACCTTAATAACACTTCTCTCCCTAGAATTTTTTTTCTTTTTTTCTTTTTTTCTCCTTTAACAACTGAGAGATAAGGAGGCTGCCGTCTTTATCTTCAGGCAAGATTATATTAGCCACAACTCCATGGATAATGCAAGGTTTATATAAACCCAGGAATTAATAACTTGAATGTGAAAATAATATGTTCTTTAAAAAAAAAAAAGTATCAGTCAAGTTTCTCCCAGCATGTACATTTACTCCTAAATCAAGTCTAAACTCTCAAGCTGAATCTTAAGCCTTTCCAGAAATTGCTCTCATCCATATATTCATTTCGCCCTCAATCCCAGCTCTGGCGATCTGTAGAGGTTCAAGTGCAGTCGGACAGTTTCATTTTTGAGAAAGGGTCTCACTCTATGCTTAAACTAAACTTAGACTCACTCAATAGCCCAGGCTGGCCTTGAGTTTACCATCCTTCCGTCTCTGCTTCTACATGCTGGGATTACAAACCTGCAACATCATTCCTGGCTCACAGAAAATTTCTTTGGGAGCTACAGGGCCACCTGCAGGAGAGAAGGGTTGAGAAAGGGTGTGCTCAGGGAACTGCCACAGATGGCAGTGAGAGCTGGCTGCACAGAAAATTCAAGAGGCGGTGCAAGGAGTTAGCCAGATGAGAGCAGGGCGTTTGAGTATTTCTCACCCATACTCATCGTCATTGGCTGAGGCCAACTCAGAGGAATGTCATTTCCTCAGCACCTACACACAAAGTTCAGAGTTCATGTTCTGAAACAGTCCCCAGAATGGTGATGTTACCAACCCAGAGACCGTAGATTAGAAGGCAAGAGCACTTAGAATATTTTTCACATCTGGTCCCCACCAGTAAGTCTGTGTTTCTCCAGTTCTTCTCTCCAATAAATTATCTTCTTGTCCTTCACTGTTGTATCGAATCCTCTCTCGAACAAACATCCCTGGGTAGCCCTCAGCCACGATGTGCACAGCTCCTGAGTGTATGTGCCAGGAGTCAACAGGAGAGGCAATTTAAACAAGAGTGCTCTCCTCTGAGAAAACACAGCCCTTAGGGGCCACAGACTGTCAGGGATACCACATCTTTGTTAGAAAATGGGATTGATAACCCTAGCATTTGGGAAGCAAAAATGGAAGGATCAGAAGTTCAAGGCTAGCCTTGGAAGCTAGAGGCCAGCCTGAGATAAATGAGACTGTCTCAGAACACAAAACAAAACAAAAACAGAGCCCTTGCGGAGGCAGCTCCTGCCCATGGGCACAGCTTGGGCAGTGAAGCAGGCATTGGCATGGGTAGACTCCCTCAGCCACTCTTCTGTGGGCAGGACAGAAACCATGGGATTCTACCTCCTCAGGTCAGCTTCTCTCTCGTCCATGGCTATCCAGGACTTACACCCGATAGCACCTGGCAGCAGACTATGATTACCACAGATACTGAGGGTGTAACCTGGGCAGCTACTCCTCAGCGAATTAATGAGTTTTGTGGCTCAGGAGGAGAAATTTCCAGAACGAACTGTTGGAAAAAAGCAAGAGAGCCTCAAGGTACTTTCCCCCAGTGGATGGTAGCATCCTCTCCTCCAAACCACCAAGACAATAAGAGAAGAACCCTGGGCAACTTTAGCATCTCATCCCATTGTGGTGGCCCCATAGACAGACTTATTCATGTGTGTAAATGCTTGGCCCACAGGGAGTGGCACCATTAGGAGGTGTGGCCTTGTTGGAGGAAGTGGGTCACTATGAGGCAGGTTCTAAGGTCGTATATGTTCAAGCTATGCCCAGTGTGGCACACAGTCTCCTGTTGCCTTCTGATCAAGATGTAGAACTCTCAGCTCCTGCTCCAGCACCATGTCTGCCTGGATGCTACTAAGCTTCCCACCTTGATGTTAATGGACTAAAAAACCTATGAACTGTAAGCCAGCCCCAACTAAATGCTCTCCTTTATAAGACTTACCTTGGTCATAGTGTCTCTTCACAGCAATAAAACTCTAAGACATCCATTTTATGGCATCTCCAAGATGGCACAGGAGAAGGAAATCAAGGAGATGGATCTATTGTTCAGAGTCTTAGTAAAACCTAGTCTAGGGAACACACTGAATGTGCTCTCTGGGTGCTATTGTCAAGTTTATGGACAATGTGCAATGAGAAAATTCAGTAGATTACTTCTTTTCTTTAAACACTTAAAATTAGGGGCTGGAGAGATGCCTCAGCCGCTCTTCTGGAAGACCTCAATTCCTAGCACCGTATGGTGGCTCACAGTTCCCTGTAATCCCAGTCCCAAGGGATCTAGCGCCCTCTTCTGGGCTCTACCAAGACTGCATGCACATCGTGCATAGATAGTCATGCAGGCAAAACACCCATAGATATAAAATAAAATAATAATTTAACAAGCAAAAAATATTTAAAATTACATCTATAGTGATAGGAAAGTTAATTAAATCTGGGACTGGAGTAGTGACACTTGCCTATTATCTCAGTATTTAGAAAGTGAAGACAGGAGGATTAGTCTTCAAGGTCATTGCTACACAGCAAAGTCAAGGACAGGCTGGTCTGTATGACATCCTATCTCAAAGAAGCCAGCATTTAAGAGTCTGGCGTAGGATAGGCATAAGTTTGAGGCCAACATGGTCTATGGGTGAGATTCATGCTAATAAGGATTTCATAGCTAGATGCTGTGTCAAAGCTTAGAAAATGGGATTTGTGGAATAGCTTAGTGGATAGAGGAGACTGTTTGAACCTGATAAGCTGAGTTAAATCCATAAGACCTACGTGATAGAAGGAGAGAACCAACTCCTGAAGATTGTTCCCTGACCTACACACATGTGCACAAATGAACACACATGTGTGTGCATGCACACTAAATAAATAATGTTTAAAAGTTTTAAACATTAAAAAATAAATTAGCTGGGCATGGCAATGCATACTTGTATGTAATCTTAACACTTTGAAAGGAGAGGCAGGAGGATTGTTACAAGTTCAAGATTAGCTCAGCCTACATAACAAATTTCAGACTATCCAAGGCTATCTAGCAAGACTCTGTCCTTAAAATAAAGTAAAATCGGGGCAGGGAATGCAGCTTATCCTCAGTTAGTAGAGTGTTTGCCTAGCATGCACAGTCCTAGGTTCTAGTCCCAGCACAGCAAGAGCAGAGAACATGGCCACAGAACACATATGGAATTGAACAACTTGGTGGAGTTGGTTCTCTCTTTCAACCTTTATATTGGCTCTGGGGATTGAACTCTGGTCTCCAGGCTTGTTCAGCAAGCTCCTTACTGAGTCATCTCAACTGGACTTATCCTGAAGTTTCTGAGTGTTCTGAAATGTAGAAAATCTAATCATTACAAAAATAGCAAGCCAGGTGTAAAGCTTAAGTGGACATGAGAAATACAAGACCGAGACCGTGTTCTGTGAGTGGCAGGTAATCTATTTTAATGACCTGACTGCATTCTTTTCATTTCTCAAAAAAAAAAAAAAAATCTGAGTAAGAAAAAAATTAGTGGTTGACATGAACAGATGATGAGAGATAGAAAAATGGAATACCCTGGCTTGTCAGGTGTCTTAGTTACTGTTCTACTGCTGAGATAAAGCAGCATAACCAAGGCAGCTTACGAAGGAAAGCATTTGATTGAGCTTACAGTTTCAGAGGGTCAGTGGAACAAAGGCATGGCAACACGAACAGCTGAGAGCTCACATCATAATCTTAAATAGGATTCATAGACACGAAAAAAGAATGACTTGAGTCTTTTAAAGCCTTAAAGCCCACCCCCACCCGTGATAGTCTTCCAGCAAGGTCACACCTCATAATCCTTCCCAAACAATTCCGCCAACTGGAGACCAAGCATTCCAGAATGAGTGTATGAGGTCTACTGTCATTCAAACCTTCCAATTACTTCTCTTTCCCAAGATATTAACCCTTCCTCCTTCTTCCCCTAAATTCTCACTTTCAGAAGAGGATACAGTTTAATTTGATTTTTTACTCGCCTTATTGCCATCCCTCATTCCTAGCCATGAGCATCCAGTCTAATATATTGGGTATCCATCCTTTTCACTATATGTTGGTTTGTTTCTTTTTAAGATAGGGTCTCATATAGCCCAGATACAGCCTAGGCTGGCCTCGAACTCCTGCAGATCCACCTGCTCCCATCTCACAAGTGCTGGAAGTACATGTGTACATAAGTACTTGGCTTAATTATGAAATTTTTTGTTTATTTATAATATGACCTGCACCATAATTCAATGTTTCTTTTTGTTGTTTTGGAGACAGGGTCTCAGTTCATGTATTCCCAGCCTTGAACTCACGTCTATGAAGATAATCTTTAATTTCTTATCTACCAAACAATTGCTGCTACAGCTGTGTGCCACTGTCCCTGATCTATGCCATGCTGGGAACTGAACTCAAAGCACCATGCATGCTCAACCAGCGCTCTAGAAATTGAGCTACATCTCTAGCCCTTTGGTTTCCCTACATTATTTCTAAGACCTTGCCACAGTGCTGAATATGCACCCCATTTGCTGCTCCTAACTGATGGATAATGTCCCCCACCTCATATTTTGCCTACTTAGTCTCCTGGTGACAGGTAAGTAGATGGCTTGCAACTCACTTCCTCTACAAACAAAAGCTCACAATGCACGCCCTCATACATCTCCCATTTGGACATGTGTGAATTTTCCTTGGATGTGCACCCAGGAGGAAAATAATTAGGTGGCAGAACACACGAGCTCTCCATTTTAATGAGTCCTGTCAGGTTGCTAGTAGGAATGCTATCCCAGTTTTCTCTGCCACTGGCAGAGTGTGAGTATCCCTACATCACTGCCTTCCTGCCAACACTTAGCATTAATTAGCTTTCTAATTTGTGCCAACTAAAAGGGCAGAAGTGATACTTCTCTCAATCCCAGCCATAGATGGGCACATGATAGTGTTGCAGATAGAGTCAGTGCTCATCGATTCGGCCGCTCCCTGGAGTCTCACACCTACTGAGTGAGCTTCAAAAATCCATCAGCTTGTAGCTGCACATCTCCCAGAATGTCTCCCTCATATCTTCTCTTCACCACAGTCCAGGAAAAAATGATTCCCTTCTCATTACTGCATTCACACCACCAATATATTCCCCATCTGCCACCAAACTAATGTTCCAGAAGCATGGCCCTATGAAACGGGGATGAGGGTGTTAAGAACATAGCGAGGTGGGAGTTTTTAACCTAAAACTCTAATGCAGGGATTAGATTTTCTTTCTAGAGGGGAATCTCTTATCCCAGTGAAATGTCAATCAAAGACATAGTTCTTAGGTAAGTCTCCATAAAACTCATGTTTGTTGGTTGTTGTTTTGTTTTGAAGTTCTTTCATTTGTTTGAGGCAGGATCTCACTCTATAACCCCTCCTGTCCTGGAACTCACATAGCTTAGACTGGCTTTAAATTCATGACAATTCCCCTGCCTCAGCCTCCCAAATGCTACCCAGAACGTGGTGGTCAGCTTGAGTAAAGAAAGTAGATAAACTAGGTGTGTGTTAGGAAGGCAGGGGGCAGACTATGTGGCTGAGTCAGGCAGGGGTAACCGCAGAGAGGCCTTGATGAGAGAGCTCAGAGTGTCAGGCCCCACCTCTGTTGGGAAAAAGAAACACACAACGGTGCAGAGGAAATGAAAACTGAAATGTAGGCACTCCTGTGGCTTTGATCAGGGCAGGTGTGGTTAGCAAGGGAAGTGAAAGGGGCCGAGTGACTGGCAGCCCAGCTTTGAGGGAGAAAGACAGCTTGTGAGGGTGAAGGACAACTTATGAGGGTGTTGGAGGCCTGTCTCTGGCCAGGAGTCCCATTCCAGGGTGGGATATGGTGAGGGGCTGTCTTAGTTAGGGTTTTACTGCTGTGAACAGACACCATGACCAAGGCAACTCTTATAAAGGGCAACATTTAATTGGGGCTAGCTTACAGGTTCAGAGGTTCAGTCCATTATCATCAAGGTGGGAGCATGGCAGCATCCAGACAGGCATGGTGCAGGAGGAGCTGAGAGTTCTACATCTTCATCTGAAGGCTGCTAGCAGAATACTGCCTTCCAGGAAGCTAGGATGAGGGTCTTAAAGCCCACACCCACAGTGACACACTTCCTCCAACTGGGCCACACCTTCTAACAATGCCGGTCCCTCGGCCAAGTGCATACAAACAATCACAGGTAACATATGCCTGTTAATCCTGGTGCTCACGCTGAGGTAGGAAGGTACCATGAGTTCCGAGCCAGCCTGGAGCACAGGGTAAACTCCAGCTCAGCCTATGCTGGAGTGATACCTTTCCCCCATTTTCCAATAAAAGGATCAGTAGTTCAAGGTCATCCTCTGCTACATAAGAGATTCAAGGTTACATGAGATCTTGTCTCAAAAAGCAAACAAACAAAACACAAAGATTTGGGGCGTGAGTAGAAAGAGAGTGATGTACTAGAAAAATACAAAAGTTCTCACTGAGCCCAAGGAGTAGTACAATCTGAAGGTAGCTTTTATCTCTCAGCCTGCATGGCAAATGCCACTGTCCCTCCCACGAATCCCTTCCATCAGTGTTGTAGAGGTCACAGCTCAAAGAGACCAAGACTTTGTCCTTAAGATTATCTCATGTTGCCAACTCCTTAAATTTCTATCACCCAGAGAGGGTGCCCAATAGTGGGGAAAAAAAGCACTGAGAGGGCGAGTCAGAGGGAAGCACTTGGCTTTGCAGCTGCTGGATAATCTGTCAATGGTCACATCGTGAGAAATACTATGAACTCTGGGCGCAGGTTGTAGCTAGGAATCTTGAACTTGGAGCTGGACACAGAGGACACAAGTAACTGTATTGTCACTCCAAAGTGAGCATGAAGTAATGTGTGGTTTGTGTCTGTGGAGACACCTGAAATTATACATAAAAGGAGAGGAGGGAGAAGATAGGTGTGCGCCCTGGGCAGTAGAGAACAGGCTGGGCGACAGTTCCTGTTTCGCCAATTTCCCTTACAGGAGAACATCTTGAGATGCCAAACATTACTTCTCAAACTCTGCTGGCAGTACCCAGTCCTATGGCCACACACTCCTGCAGGGAAGAATAGAGAGGGAGCCCCAGAATATGCCAGCAAGTCGAAGAAAGAAGTTTAGTGAGTGTGGCAGTTGAAGTAGAATGGCCCCCATAGACTCGTGTGTGTGAACTCTTTTTCACAGGGAGTGGCACTATTAGGCCTTGTTGGAGGAAGTGGGTCACTGAGGGTAGACTTTGAGGCCTCATATGTTCAAGTGAGACCTTGTATGGCACACAGTTCCCTTCTTCTGCCTGCAGATCAAGATATAGATCTCAGCTCCTTCTCCAGCATATATGATATGAACATACATGTGGAGCTGTATAAAGAAGTATAAAGGGATAGGTAAGGGGGAAAATGAGGGGGATAAAAGAGAGCCAAAGTATGTCATGCTCTCTTTCCTATGTATAATACATACATACATACATACATACATACATACATACATATGTGTGTGTGTGTGTATAGAATAAGAACATAGAAGGGAGAGTGCTCTAGGGGAGGACAGGAGCCAGCAAGGGTGGAGTAAGAGAGGCAGGAGATGTCAGTGGCATAGGAGTGATTAGTAATTATGTACAATGTTTAAAAAAAAAAAAACTAGATAAAATCCAGCAGTGGTGGCGCATGCCTTTAATCCCAGCACTCATGAGGCAGAGGCAGGAAGATCTTTGGGTTCAAGGCCCAGCTTGGTATACAGAGTGAGTTCCAGGGTTATACAGAGAAACCCTGTCTTATAAAAACAAAAAAGAAAATAAGAAGAAAATACCATTCAGAAATCCATTTCTTAATTAATAAAGTAAATTTAACCATATCCTTATTAATCCTACATGATATTTGTATTTATTTACATTTCTTTCTTTTTTTTTTTTTTTTTTTTTTTTTTTTCGAGACAGGGTTTCTCTGTGTAGCCCTGGCTGTCCTGGAACTCACTCTGTAGACCAGGCTGGCCTCAAACTCAGAAATCCGCCTGCCTCTGCCTCCCGAGTGCTGGGATGATTTACATTTCTTATTACATGCTTATCCCCAAATATTTACATGTTATTAGAAGATATTCATTGTTTACGACTACTCTATGACTACTATAACAGTCACAAGCAGCCTGAGGAGGCATAGCAATTAAATATAATGTGGCATCCTGGGTGGAATCCCAGAGAACACAGGATGTTAGGTGAAAACTAAGGAAATTTGAATAAAGGACAGACTTTAATAATAAGGTGTCAATATTGTTCACCAATTGCCACAAACGTCACACCAAGGTAAGAGGTTGATAACAGAGGTGACTAAGTCCAAAACACATGGGACCTCTCTGTACTCTTCCCCATTTTTCTGCAAATCTAAAACTGTTCCAGCAAGGCAAGTCTATTTTTAAAAAGACCACATTATTATTCCCTCAACTAGCTGTTTTTCTAGCATTAGGCATTCACACTGGTTCTGGCTTTCCACTGTTAAAAATAATGTTCTAAGAACACCCTGTACAGTGACCTTTTCAATGAGTTCAGAACCAGAGTCAGCATCGAGTAGACCCAAAATGGAGGTGAACTACTGTGATCATTTTACCTCTTCCAAGCCCTAAACAGCATTTCCCTGCTTGCCCGATGCTTAGAGCATCTCCCACAGCACTCCATGCCCATCCAACGATGTACACTATTCTAGTCTCTGCCTCTAGTCCCCTCCCTAGAGGGAACCCTGACCTGAGGCAAAGGTATTAAACAGTTCTAGTCGGACACTCACTGAGCCTGAGAGCGTCCACAGAAGCACCCATGATGTGACAGGAGCTGGGGCTCCAAATAGCTAGCTCTCTTAGCTGGGTACGATGGCTCACACCCCTGATCTCCACACTTGGGAGGCTGAGACCAGAGGACTGCTGGGACTTTAAAGTCAGCCTAGGCTATGTCATGAGACAAAAGCAAAAGAGAACTGACACTCTTTATGCAATCCCTTCATGAATCCCTGTTGGTGACCGCCCACACTTGAGGTTTGCATTTTAAAGCGAGGCTGGTTTCATCCTCTGCTTGGAGCACTTTCCTCAAGATGTTTTCCTCTTCTGTGATACAGAGACCAGAATCTACACAACAAGCATTTTTTTTTTTTTTTTTTTTTTTTTTGGTTCAGGATGTAACAAGAATGAGAAGTCATTTTACTCCAGGCAGTGGTAGTGCATACCTTTAATCCTAGCACTCCAGATGCAGATCTCTAGTTCAAAGCCAGCCTGCTCTACAGACTGAGGTCCAGAACAGCCGGGGCTACACAGAGAAACCCTGTCTTAAAAAAACAAACACACAACTGAGTGTTCCTGTAAAGCCAACATTCTAGGGCAGGGACAGGCGAATCCCAGTGGCTCACCAGCCAGCCAGTCCTGCCAAAACTGAGCTTCAGGAAGGCAGAGGTAGCTGGATCTTCGAGAGTTTCAGGTCTTCCTGATCTATATAGCTAGTTCTAGGCTAACCAGGACTAAATAGTGAAATCCTATCTCCAAAAGAGAAAGGGGTGGGAGAGAAAGAAGGAAGAGGGGAGGGGGAGAGGTAGGAGGAGAGGTTAGAAGAGAGGAGAAAAGAGAAGAGAGAAAGAGCTCATATTTCAAGGAGATAACTCTGAGAGCAATAGAGAATGAGACCAGGTATCTTGCATGTCCTTCTCCACATGGACATACAACAGCCATGTGCATGTGCACATACACCACACATATAGAAAAAGAAAGAAAACACAAATCAGAGACTAAAACTATGATTCAAATATGTGGTTTGGAGATGAGTATAGAAGCTATAATCTAAGAGGCTGAATCAGGAAGATTTTGAAGTTGAAGCCAGCTAGGGCTGCATAGTGATACCTTGTCACACACACACACACACACACACACACACACACACACACACACACACACAAGAGTAAGCCAGGGGCATTGCTACAAGTTAGAGGCCAATTTGAGCAACATAGTAACAACTTCAAGGCCAAGGCTAGCTGGGATACATAGTGAAACCATGTCTCAAAGGAATGAATAAGTGATCAATGAAAAACATTTATAAAAGTAGGAGCATGTTTGTCAGTGGCTGGGTATTTGTAGAAAGCTAGGGTGGTTTTGCAGATGAGGTTGCATCAGATGAGAACAGGTAAATAAAAAGGGATGATATATTAGATGGGGATCAAACTGAGTATGAAAGCAACCTGCATTAGAGTGACAGAGGGCACTAAGCTTAAGTAACAGAATAAAAGGGAGAAAACTAGGGGCCTGGGAAGAAGGCTCTGTAGTTAAGAGCATCTGCTGCTCTTGCAGAGGAGCTGGATTCGGTTCCTAGCACCTGCAAAGTAGCTCCTAGCTGTCTGTAACCCCAATTCCAGGAGAACTGATGCCTTTTTCTGGTCTCCTTGGACATCAGGCACACACATGGTACACAAACATGCAGGCAAAACCCTCAGACATAAAATAAAAAATTAAATGCACAAATTAATAAATTTGTGTTTTTGTGTACAGGTCATTCAGTCCTCCCACCCTGCTAAGAGTGGGTCATGAAATCCTCTGCATCCACTGTGTCAGGCTGGGAGCGCTCACCCAGGAGCACTGTCAGTTAAGGTGAAAGAGGCAGACAGCGCATCAGAGAGAACAGTAGTTATGAGGGAGATGTCAGAAAGTAAAAATAGACTCTTTATAAGAAGATAAAGAGTAAGAATTATGTAAAGTAGATGAGGGATTGAAAAGAAAAAGAAAAGGACATGAAAGTTTATCTAAGTTCAATGATGTCTTAAAAATAAGTCGACTTAGGGCTAGAGAGATGGCTCCATGGTTGATAGCACCTGCCATGCTTGCCAGTGACTTCAAATCAGCTCCCAACATACATGGCTGGCAGCTCACAGCTGCCCTTAACTCCAGCACCAGGGCATCCGACATACTCATTAGCCTGCTCAGTTATCCATATCCAAACACACACCACACAATTCTCTCTCTCTCTCTCTCTCTCTCTCTCTCTCTCTCTCTCTCTCTCTCTCTCTCTCTCACACACACACACACACACACACACGTTTTAAACTTTTTAAATCTTTATGTGTATGGGTATTTTGCCAGAATGCACATCTGCGAGCTTCATACCTGGAGCCCAAGAAGAACACAAGAGGATAAGATTCCCTGAAAATGACGTTATGAATAGTTTTGAGCTGCCATGTGGGTACCGAGGAGTGAATCTGAATCCCATACAAGAACAGACACCTGCATGGATATCTCTTCTCCACTGAACAGATCATCCATTCTACCCAAACTGCTCCTGGGCAAGGTCAGTTTCAAGAATCTCATTCTCTGTTCCCACCTCTTTTGTAACAAGTTCCCTAGAACAGGAAGCCAGAGGAAAGCAATTTTGCTGATGCTCTGTGGGCAAAAGCAAGAGTGAGAGAAAGGGACAGTCAGGCAAGGAAGCTGAGACCGTGCCTTGGGATATGCTTTATCCGACCCGTAGCATCTTCAGTACCTCCAGCTGGGTTGCTCACTGGAACCCTTGAGAGTCCAGATGGAACCACTGAACAGTAGAAAAGCAGACTGGCAGGGAAGCAGAAGGCCATCCATCTCCTGTCTCTGTCTTCTCATGTGTTCCCTCCCACTGCTCAAACGCGATCCCACAGGGCTCACAATTTGACCGCTCTGGAGAGCCCCTGAGGAAGCCAGAACTTCATGGATCCCGTCAGCTCAGTCCTGGTGCTGGAGCAGTTAGAGTTCCAGATTCAGTCGCTGTGACAGACTCTGTTGCAGAAAAGCTGGGCAGCCTGAGGGCAGCCTGGACCAAAGGACAGAAAGAAATGAGCCATTCTGGAGACCAATCCACCTACAATGTAAAGGGCCTACACCTGGAGAAGCAGGTAAGCAAGTCAGGCCAGCACTCTGCTGGACACACCTGGACCTTGTGAGCCACCATGTGGTCGACCTTCGGAAGAGCAGTCGGGTGCTCTTACCTGCTGAGCCATCTCACCAGCCCTACACTTACCTTTTCATACTAGATCTCAAGAAAAAAAAAAATGATGCTTTCATATTCAGCCCTCCAGGGGCTGAAAAGATAGCTTGAAGGTTAAAAATAGTGGCTGTTCTTCCAGAGTTTGCTCTCTCCTGAGTTCAATTCCCAGCAACCATATGGTGGCTCATAGCCATCTATAATGAGATCTGGTGCCATCTTCTGGTATGTAGGCATACAAGCAGGCAGAACACTATATACATAATAAAATAAATAAGTCTTTTTTTTTTTTTTAATTTCAATTCTCCAAGTGCGTGCCCAGTTGCATTTAGTATCTTTAAAAAAAGGAGAACTAAGATAACAAATGACTACATTACTAGAGCTGATAATGCCTGACAGGGTGGGTTCTTGTTTGTTTGTTTGTATTGTTTTGTTTTGTTTGGGGGAGGCTGTTTGTTTTTGAGACAGAGTTTCATGTAGCCCAAGCTAACCTTAAAACTCACTATGTAGCTGAGGATGATCTTAGACTTCTGACCTCCCTGCCTCTACCTCCCAGGTGCCGCGACTGTAGGCACGCACCTCTATGCCAGGTTTTATGGAGTTTTGGGGGAACACTATCAACGGAGCTCCTTTGTCAGTCCCTGGTATCTGGGCCGTAGTTGGTGTCTGCTACCTCCTCATCTAGCAGCGGTCCTGGGCTTGTTGAGGACGTTGTGGACCTGTGTTACTGGCCTGGCGGGACCATCCAGCCCTTTAGCTCTCTTACTTTGCTCTCGTCAGGCCACACTCACAGCAGTTCTCACTTCTTGCTGCCAAGGCTTCTTTCCCAGAATCCCTTGCATCTCAGAAACACTCTTTCTGTATCATGAAAGGACAACCATTGTCACTCATGAGGATGAGCGCCAGCTACCCCTTCCAGCACAGAAATGTCTTTCATTATCATGATCCACTGCCAAGAGGAGTCCAGAGCAGTCAAACTATGACCACAGCTCCCAGTTCACAACACACACACACACACACACACACACACACACAAACTTATCAAATAGAAAGTTACTAGAAACATAAATTCTACAAGGGGGTCATTGAGAATTATGGTGGTCAAGAGTAGTGTTTCTATCAACTTGGAGTCTCTGGGACCTATTCATTGTAGGTATTTGGGGGTACAAACCCATCTCACTCTACAGAAGGAACTGCAAAGGTTGGTACTATTTCCAGAGTCTGAAAGATGCCTGGTGATTATTCTGCCATGCTCTTATTTAATTTGTGCTTTTGGCAGATGAAAAATCTTGATGAACCCCGAAGAACGACAACAGATCACTATCAACATAATTGGGAAGGGAATCCAATTATAGCTGCAACCTTGGTATGGTGTCTTTATTGGAGCTAATCAATACAGCCCCTGGCATCTGGAAAATGTCTCCTTTTCAACCTAAAAGCAAACTGCTTTCATGTGGCATGACAGCTGTATTCCTTCACTAATTTACCTCAGGGCTACATCAACCTTCAATTTCCAGCATCACATAGCTAAGAAGGAGCTTCAATTGTCTTGATAGCCTACAGAACACAAGGCTGCCTCATTTTAGTGATGTCATTATGCTCATTGGATCTGATAAGCAAGAAGTATCAGGTATTCGGGTACTTTGGTAGAACACATGCCTTCTGGGAAATGAAAGATAAACTCATACAACTCAAAAATTTGACATATAAGTTCCCTTCAACAGCTGAAGGAGTCCACAGCCTGGGACCTGTTGAAATTCAGCTTTGAAAATGAAAAACAGGTTGTTCTACTTTACACTGTCCACTGTCCACTGTGAGAAAAGAGGCCTACAGCTTGGTACACATGCTAGGATTTTGGAGGAAACACACACACACACACACACACACACACACACACCATTTGAGTATGTTGCATCAACCAATTGGCTTAAGACTTGAAGTTTTGAATGAAGCCCACATCAAGAAAAGTCTCTATAGCAGGTCTAAGTTGCTTGAGGTAACTTGCTGTCTGATATGAGAAGTGTCATGCAACAGAGAGAGAATGTGTAGGGGTGGGCAGGGAGGCTATCTGCCCACTCACTGAAGAAACACAAGCAGACCTTAGAAATCTACAGTGGGGCTTGATTGTATGTATTTGCACCATGTCTATGCTGGTGCCTGGGGCGGCCAGAAGAGGGTGTTGGATCCTTTGGAATTGGAGTTACAGTTGGTTTGAGCCACCCAACATAGGTGCTGGGAATTGAACCTAGATCCTCCACAAGAACAGCAAGTGCTCTTAACCATTGAGTCATCCCTCTAGCCCTATGGATCTGATAGAGTTTAAATATGAAAGCATGAAACCTTTAATGATGGTGCCTATTGTGAGAGGCTGACCATATGAGTTGAAATCACTATAATAAAAAATTATCAACTGAGCCAAGTGTGGTGGCAAATGCCTTTAATCCCAGAACTTGGGAGGCAGAGGCAGGCAGATGTCTACAAGTTCAAGACCAGCCAGGCCTACCAATCTAATTCTAGAACAGTTAAGGCTACACAAAGAAACCCTGTCTTGAAAAAACAAACCAAACAAACAGAGGTGGGGGGACAGGGAGAGAGGGAGAGAGAGGGAAACAGAATCCCACTATATAGTACTGGCTGGTCTAGAACTTACTACATAGACCAGGGTAGCCATGAACTGAGTGAGATACACCTGCCTCTGCCTCCCAAGCACTGGGATAAAAGGCAGTACCGTCATGCCAGGCCAGGCTCTTCTTTTTATCTCACATCCAATTTACTAAATCCAGCCTATTAAAGACAGTAGCTGTCTACAGCTTCTATAAGAACGTAAATACTCAGAGATTGTAAAAAAAAAAAAATGCTGTAGGGATGGAGAAATGACTCAGTGGTTTAAAGCACTGGCTGCTCTTCCAGAGGATCTGTGTTTGATGCCCAGAACCCACCCACAACTCCAGATCCAAGAGATCAACATCTTCTTCTGGCCTCCTTGGACACAAGATACACATGTGATACATAGACATTCAAGTGGGCAAAAACCTCATACACAAAGCAAAACAAGAGCAAACAGTAGTGTTCCTGGCTGTAACCAAGTAGTAACTGATATTACTCCTTCCCCTCTGCTGTGTCCTCCCCTGATCCCATTCTTGTAACTGAACTTTTGGCTACTTTATTGGGTTCTTTTTCCTACCACCCTTCTCCACCTTTCCAACCCCCCAACACTAGGTAGGAGAGAAAGAAGGATGAGGGGAAAGGGGACATCAATATCGTTAGACTACTGCCTGATGATTTAGGGACATCGAGGCCCTTGGAAAAAGTCCAATCTTCATGTCAGAATATCCCATTTCTTCTTCTGGTCTCTTTGTGCACAACCACTTGAAAAACTGCATTGATGGCAATCAGCCACTTCTATGGGGGCTATAGTATTTGTGTATCCTCTCAAGAGTCTCCAGAATCCCAAGTGTAAACTACAGCTGGCAAAAGCACACCCCTGCCAGAGCATGAGACAAATCATAGTTAGATGCCATGGGCAATCTGAAGCAGCCCCATATCCCACACCTGGAATTAAAACAAAACACATTCCCACAACATATCTGTGCTTTTTAAAGGAAGACAGATCCTCACTACCCATTCTAGCACATCATCTCGTTTAGTTCTCAGATGGATAGAGTGCCACTGGCCTTCACTGCTCAAGTATGAAACTCTTTGTCTCCTTGACCTTGTACACTGTGGTTGTTACCATTACTCCTTCAATTATTTCTAAGTGTAGAAGTGCCAAGACACACCATTGAATTCTGCATTGCAAACATTCTCCTCAGTGTCTTTAGTGCCGCTGCTTGTTATGATTATCAGGGTAAATAACCTACATCAGTATAGCTTTCAAAGCCTTCGAGATCACAGGCACAATGACCAGATCTGTGCTATAGATTCAGAATGACTAGTGACTTTATGGTGCCTCCAGCAGAAAGTTCTCCACCCCCACCCCCAGGGAACTCATTGAGTGAAGGAATAAATATTTAGGGTTGGTTATTGGAAGTGATGATGAGGGGAGCCAATTTCCCTACCCTACTCCCCCTCCTCTGTCTCTGCAGTGCTGCAGATCACACAGAGGGCTTCCTGTGCTCAGTAAATGCTCGTTCACTGAGCTACACCCCTGGCCAAAAAAGGGTCATCTTGTTCCGACTGTGTATGCTGGCTGGAAGATAATGAACACAATTCATCTTGGAGGGCAGTGTCTTACCCACAGAGCACTACCCTCAACTTGGCAGCTTAGCTGAGCTATTTCACCAGCAGCCCTGCCTGTGCCTTCAGATATGTAAAATATGGTAGGACACTGGGTCTTATGGTCATCGTTATGCACTTCCTTTGCCATAAGACACATTTTTGGTCAAAGGCAACATGATTTGAGATGCCATGTCAGTTGATCAGACACCTGAAGTCCAAGCTGCTCTTGTGGGTAGCAGCATGGGGGAGGGCACTCAGGACAAGAGCAGCCTTTTAGAGCAGGTGACAGTGTCTGTAGTGGGGCTCACTTCCCTTTCCACCAAGCAATTGTAATAACCTTGCCACCTGTGTTAGGGTTCTCTACAGGAATGGAGCTGATCAGGTGTGTGTGTGTGTGTGTGTGTGTGTGTGTGTGTGTGTGTGTGTGTGTGTACATATAGCTGGGCACTAATGATACACACCTTTGATCCCAGCATTTGGGAGGCAGGCAGATCTCTGTGAGTTTGAGGCCAGCCCGGCCTACAGAGTGAGTTCCAGGACATAAATCAATCAATAAAACTCCTCATGGACATGTCCTGCTGCTTGGTTTTAGTTGATTCCAGATGTAGTCAAGCTGACAACTAGGATTAGCCATCACTCCACCAGACATGGTCAGCCTCAAAGGAATGGCACCACACCCTGGGCTCAGCACTAATCACTTCTGTTGACGTATCACGCATTCAGCAATAGCAGTACCATATCTGAATGGTCCTGGCGGTGCCAACTGTCCTGAAGGTGCTGCTTGGCAAAGGCCCAGTGCTTTGGATGACCTAGGCTGACCCTTCACTGCCCTCGGTGGAAATTTGCGGCACACCTTTTGCTTATACTTATATTCTTCACTGTTAAAGGCCTCTCTCCGGAAGCTAGCTGAGATAGCAAAAAGCTGGTGCAAACAAGAAATGAAATGAGCCGGGCAGTGGTGGTGCACACCTTTAATCCCAGCACTTGGGAGGCAGAGGCGGGTGGATTTCTGAGTTCAAGACCAGCCTGGTCTACAGAGTGAGTTTAAGGACAGCTTCCATCCCCCATCATAGTAGCCAATCTGTTCCTGGGCCTATGTGAAAATCATGGCTTACATAGACAGATGTTGTCTTAGAGGGGTCACTCTGAGGGCCTGGCTGGCGAGCTTCTTCACTACAGTAGACAGTGGCCAGTGATATTAGTGACACAAGTCCCTAAGACCCACTTCTACAGAGCTGGCCACATTATTCTTCCCTAGGCCACTCCGTCTCCAATTTTCTAATCTCTCAGGATTTCTGTACAGCCGGCTGACTCATTCATAGCTGCTAGAAACTGGATGCATGTTCTTATTTTAAGCTATTTTTCCTCTATTAATAGTGATGGAGGGTTGGAGATACAGCTCTGGGGTAGAGCCCTTGCTGGGTGTGTAAGTCCCTGGGTCAATGTCCAATACTAAAGAAAATAATAACAATAGGAGGACAGTCCAGCTCCTACTTCTTTTAGGTCTCCTTAAGTGAAGCATTAATGTAGCGGCTGGCCAGTTTGGACTGGCAAGAACTAGTGCACTGGAACTCAGCACTTGGGAGGCAGAGGCAGATGGGTATCTATGGTTTAAGGCTAATCCTGGTCTATGTAGTGAGTTCCAGGACAGCTGGAGTTACATAGAGAGACACTACCTCAAAACAGGACAACAACAAAATCAACCAACCAATCAAACGACAACAACAACAAAAACCCTAGAGCTCTGGGAATAGAGGGATGCCCCAGCAGTTAAGAGTACCTGTTGCTCTTCCACAGGACCCACGGTAGATTCCCAACATTCATTTGGTGGCTGACAACCTTTGTAATTCATTCCAAGGGACCCAGTGCCCTCTTCTGGTCTCCACAAGTACTGTACTTACATGTGCAAACTCAGAAGTGCAGGCAAAACACACATCTGCATGAAATGAAGACAAATAAATCCTTAAGAAAAAGAACTAGCCGGGCAGTGGTGGTGCACGCCTTTAATCCCAGCACTCAGGAGGTAGAGGCAGGCAGATTTCTGAGTTTGAGGCCAGCCTGGTCTACAAAGTGAGTTCCAGGACAGCCAGGGCTATACAGAGAAACCCTGTCTCGAAAAACCAATAAATAAATAAATAAATAAATAAATAAACAAACAAAGAGCTCTTTTGTATGGCTAGCTCCCTTCCCTCCTTTAAAGTCCCTTGTGTGTTGCTGGCGTGGTGGCGCATGTCTTTAATCCCACACCCGGGAGGCAGAGGCAGGTGGATTTCTGAGTTCGAGGCCAGCCTGGTCTACAGAGTTCCAGGACAGCCAGGGCTAAAAAAAAGTCCCCTTCTTAGATATGTGGGCTTGTAACAGGCCTACAGATTTTAGCAAAACTGACATCGTGACAGGAGTACCATTCAGGCCTTGGATCCCAGCACATCGGTTGTAACATCTGCCAAAGCGAGAACAAAGCCCTCATCCATCGAAGTCCACAGTTCTGGCGAAGTCCACAGATGTACCAACCTTGCTTTTTTGCTTCTGGCTCACTGTTCTTGCTAACTGAGGTGTGTCAGCCCAGGGTGTGATTTTTGTGCTTGAAAGTTCACCCTGAGAAAGAGTTGGGATTGAACTCTAGTCCCGAAAACCCTGTCTAGTCACCAGCTGGGTAATAGACTTTCTACTGGCTTGAGCCAATGTCTAAGTGGTCTTCTTCAGTAGCTACCTCACGATAGGCTCTTTATGTCTAATATTTTATAAAAAAATTATAATAATCCCAGCACATTGGCTCAAGGAGATGACAAATCCAACAAACAACAGTCATTTAGAAATCAAGTTGTACCCAGAGTGTCACTGTGGATGGAGAGCAACAGGGTGCCACTTACACAAGGAGACATGGAAAAGATACGGAGTGAGGGGCAAGAAAGCAAGAATTGAGAGACAGGATGTCAATCATTTCTTTTTAAAAGATCAACAGCAATGAAACCTCTAGTGAAGGCTGCCCACACTAGAGCAGTGACCCTGTCTAGGGCCTCTCGCTATCCTCTGAACGCAGCACCCTACTCCCTAATCATGTGGGCCCCTCTGCACTAATCTGGAAAGCAGGATCTTCTGTTCCACTGACCCTGTGTCTGCTCCAATCCCCCAGAACCCAACAGTGGCCAGCACAGAGTGTACTAGAAAATTGATCAATAAAGGACCAATGTGCAGGGTTTTGGTTGTTGTGGTAGTACACTAAACGGGTTCTCCTGACCAAGGACTTGCTACGCACAGTCAGAGTGTAGTCCAGGGACAAAATAAATGCCAGCGTTTTCAGTGAGTACCTGAGCAGGCTGAGCATCCAAAGACTACATCATCTCAGTCTGACCCAAGCCACTCTTACAGCTCTGGGTGGGCTAAGTCTGCTTCACCATTCATTGTCTTCCCTTGCCCAATCTTGCTTCCTCTTCCCTGCCCAGAGGCTGAAGTCTGTGATATTTGCCAACAAGATTGGACTATGTGGCTTGATTAGTAAATCATCAGGGGGATGTCATTGATGATGGTATTTTCAAAATCGATTGGATTGTGAAGACTCTGACCTAACGAAGGGATTAGCCCCTTGATGGAGTTGTAATACGATGGTGGAAGCTTAGAGGCAGAGCCCTACTTAGAGGCGGTAGGTGATTAGAGGCAGGCCCTGATCTGCTTCTCTTCTCTAGCCCCCTTTCTCTACTTCTTGTCTGCCCTCACACACTCCTGGGACACACACTCCTGCTACTGTCACGTTTCTGCCTAAGTACATAGTCCAAGTGACCAAGGACTGAGTCCTCTAAAACCATCAGAAGAAAAAAAAATTCTCTCTCCCCCTTGCTTCTTTTTTAAAAGTATTTAGTAGTAGTAGTAGTATATGTGTATGACAGAGAGAGAGAGAGAGAGAGAGAGAGAGAGAGAGAGAGAGAGAGCGAATAGAGAGAGATCATGTTACAACACACATGGGGAGGTCAGAGGTCAACTGTCAAGAATCAATTCTTTCCTTCTATCAAGGCTTTGACGATTGAATAGGAAAGCGCTTTGATTTGCTGAGCCTTCTCTCTTGTGTCTGGTGCACTGAGCAGCAGGCACAGGTCAGAGAACAGAGCAAGACGTTCATGGACAGAATAGGAGGAAGCATTGGGTTCAAATTTAGCCTTGGCTTCAATGCCTAAAGTCCGTTAGCAGGAAACTTGCTTAGAGAACCTAACACCCTGCCTGAGCTCCTGGGCTGAGCTGCTATTCTTACCTTTTGGCCTCTCTCCTTCACACTTGGGGTTCAAGGAACACTGGGGGTTCTCTAGAGAAACAGAACTGATAGTGGGTACTTCCTTCCTGGAGGCCTTCCCTGACACTCAGCCTCCGTGGTCTCCCAGAGAAAAACTGAGCTGTCTCCATGGCAACTCAACATGGTATCAATGTTGCCTGGTGACTGCAGCAAAGCTCTCCTGTTCTGTTCATGACATAGCTTCTTCAGTTTTTACATGCTTTTGGGGGCTCTGTAAATGAGGATAAATATTATCAAAACTTTCTAAGTTTTGTTTGGTTGTTGGTTGGTTTGAGACAAGGCTTCTCTACACAGTCCTGGCTGTCTTGAAATTCACTATGAAGACCAGGCTGCCCTCAAACTCACAGTGATCACCTTGCCTCAGCCTCCAAAGTGCTGGGATTAAAGACATGTGCCACCATACCCTAAAAAAACATTGTAAGTTTTAAATGTTGGCAAAGTCTAAGATGGATACCCAGCACATATTTATTGAGAGGCATGGAACAGAGTGGAGTGGACAAAATTCTGATTTTAGAGGTATTCCGCTGTATTAACACAGACGTCCACAAGATGTCAGTGTTTCTACACAAAGAAAATACTGATTGCCAGTTTGGATGATACTGAAAGCATTTTCCCTCATTTGGTTAGAGAGCCTGTATAATACACATGCACTCCAGCACACACACAAACACACACACGGCGGGGGGGGGGGAGAGAGACAGAGAGAGAGAGACAGAGAGAGGGAGGGAGATTGATTTCAAGCTCACTGGAACAAGTAAGCTCTTCTTTTTCTCTGCATGTCATCCTAATGTCCCAGGGGCACTGTGCCCATCACAAGGACAACTAGTTTCATCTGCCATAGTGTAATCCTAACATTTGGGAGGTAGAAGCAGGAACATCATGAGTTCAAGGTCATCATCCTCAAGTGTGTAGAAAAGCCAGTCTGGGTTACACAGAAATGCTATTAAAAAAAAAAATAAGTCCCTGTTGTCTGTCCATTCCATTGTATCTTAATGTATTTAAACCAATTTCCCTGTGAACAAATATCAAACAGCAGGCTATTTTAAATATTTTATTATTAGGAATATTTGAAAACAAAAAACAAAAAACTAGGCACAGTGACTTTAGTCCTAGCAATGGGAGGCAGAGACAGTGAGTCCCTGCAAGTTGGAGGCCAGCCTGATCTACGTAATGAGTTCTAGGACAGCCAGGGTTACATAGGGAGACCCTGTCTTGGCAAAAAAGAAGGAAAAGAAAGAAAGAAAGAAAGAAAGAAAGAAAGAAAGAAAGAAAAGGAAAAAGAAAGGGAAAAGGAAAAAGAAAGGGAAAAGGAAAGAAGGAAAGAAAGAAAACAGAAAAGAAATATATTTTTTAAATTCCTCATTTCATGGATGTGCTAGTGCAGCTATAATTTAAATTCCAATGTTTTGCTGTGGTGTCTTAGCCTACTACTGAGTTTCTTCCTTTTACACTCTCATCAGTGAGTGTCCTTTTCTTCACGAGCTTGTTACACAGTTATTTCATACATACAAAGTGTTTTTACACACAGGCCACGCAGCTGCTGTGACAGGCCTCCAGCCCTTAGGAGTCCCCGAGACCTAGCACAAGGGAGGCCAATGATGGAAGAACCACTCAGGCCATGAAACTCAGCAGGCAGACAGCACTGCCTGCCAGAGCCCTGGAGCGCCATCGAAGATCTGGAAAGGTCTTTGACTGGGCTAACTTTGTTCTTTGGCTTCTGTAGTTTTGCTTCTGGCTAACTGGTCTTATTATCTGAAGTATGTCAACCCAAGATATGTTTGTTTGTTTGTTTGTTTGTGCTAAAAAAAGCTCACCCTGAGAAAGGCTAAGTGCAATACAGGGATCCTAAACACCATTGTAGTCGCCAGCTGGCTAACAAAGACTTTATATTGGTTTACAGCCGTGTCCGAGCAGTCTTCTCTGGTGGATGCCCCACAACACTACAATATATATTATATATATTTCCCAGTATGAAAATTGAACTATGTCACATTTTTATGGTTTTTAAAAATAGTGTCATTGAAATATATTCCTTTCTCACAATACATTTCACATCCAAGGCCTAGAGAGATGGCTCAGTGGCTCAGTGGTTAAGAGCACTTGCTGCTTTTGCAGAGGACCCAGGTTCTATTCCCAGGACATGGTGGTTCACAGCTGCCTGTAGCCTTCATCTCCAGAGGATCTGATACTCTCTTCCAGCCTCTGGACCTCACTTCATATACCCACATAGATACATGTAATAAGAAATAAATTTCAAAGTCTTTCAAAATAAAATGAGTTTCACATTTAAAGAGTAAATGTTGAGGCCAGTCAGGTGGCTCAGCAGGTAGAGAAGCTCATGTGCAGGCCTGAGTACCTGAGAGCAATACCTAGAGCCCAGGAGGTGCTGAGAGAGAACCAGTTCCTCTGAACTCCACATGAACACTAGGGCACATGTACACCTGTGCTCACAGATATCATGCGACACTCACAAGCACATGTGAATACACACACACACACACACACACCAAGTAAACCAAAAAAGTATTTTTCCTCTTTATTTCCATTAAAAAATTATAGTGTGTGTGTGTGTGTGTGTGTGTGTGTGTGTGTGTGTGTGTGAGAGAGAGAGAGAGAGAGAGAGAGATCAGACCTAATCTCACCAGATCTGAAATCTCTCTCTCTCCCTCTCCCCCAAACCAATTAAACAAGATCTAACCAAGATGTACTAGAGCCAACCAGTTTAAACAACATCCAATCAGATTAAATTCAGTCAAACCAGATCCAACCAAATCATACCAAGTTACTGGGAATGGTCTCAAGACAGATCCCTCAGTGCTGGGGTCATAAGGTCTGGGCGACCCCCTTCTACTATCTGACTTGCCGTCTGAGGGATCAGAGGCCTTGGCTCCCCTTTAGTTCTTCTCAGGCTGGAGCTGCTGCTTAAGTACTACCTAGTCCCTAAAATGGTCCCCAGTTTGTAGGACCCAAATTCCAGGCAAATGGGCATCCTCTCTGGTGCCATGGGCTAGGCACACTTTCCAAACTCCTTTAATCCTCTCCACTCTATATCACCAATATTAGAACTCTGCTAGGGACAGGCAGCATGAGACCAGAACCAAGCAGAACACTCTTTAGACAAGGAAACTCTTCAGATAGCGGGGACATCCATGCAACTTCATGCTTGAGATAGCTACATGGTACAATAAAGATGCACCAGAGGCCATATCACAACCAAGACAGCAAGAAGACAGCCGGCGTTCTACCCACTGGCTATCAGTGGGAGGAAGGCTGAAACCCAAGCTCCCCACCACTGCCACCTGCAGTTGGTGTGATTAGAAAGCCTGCCACCACCGAGAAGCTAGTGTCAAATGCAGCACTCGTTTTGGAAAATAGCTTCTCTTCTCCTTCTCCTCTTCCTCCTCTTCCTCTTCCTCCTCCTCTCCTCCTTCTACTCTTCTTCCTTCTCCTCCTCCTCTTTCTCTTCTTTTTTTTTAAAAGCTTATTATGTATGCAAGTATTTTGCCTGCATGTCTATGTTGGAAAAGAGTATGCGTAAGGCCGGAAAGATAGCTCAGCAGTTAAGAAGATATACTCCTACCAGAGGACTGTGTTTGATTTCCAGTACCCACATCAGGCGGCTCAGAACCACCTATGACTTCAGCTCCTGAGAGACTAACGCCTGTGGCCTTTTGACACCTCCGCCCACATACATAGACACATAAACACATGCATAATCAAAACAATAATAAAATAAAAATGGTTAAAGAATATTGCTAGACCTCACAATCTGTCCTGCTTGGCTAATTTATAATCGTCACAGAAAATGAAAGAAATGGGGAGGGCTTGCCGCCTAGTCACTAGGCGCCTTTGTGTCAGTAAAGGCTTTAGCGGATTGGGAAGGTTAAACGTTTCCCGTGAAAGTTTTATGAGGAAAGAGGACTTCATGAAATTTTGGCCCTTGGCAGATTAGTCACCTTTGAGAGAGAGAAAAAAATTTTTTTTCTCACTATTGCTCTGTAGTACAGCTTGAGGTCAGGGATGGTGATTCTCCCAGAAGTTCTTTTATTGTTGAGAATTATTTTTGCTATCCTGGGTTTTTTTGTTTTTCCATATGAAGTTGCGAATTGCCCTTTCCAAGTGTTATGTTGGAATTTTGATGGGGATTGCAGTGAATCTGTAGATAGCTTTTGGTAGGATGGCCATTTTTACTATGTTAATCCTACTGATCCATGAGCATGGGACATCTTTCCATCTTCTGGAGTCTTCCTCAATTTTTCTCTTCAGGGACTTGAAGTTCTTGTCATACAGGTCTTTCCTTGCTTAGAGTTACCCTAAGATAGTTTATACTATTTGTGACTATTGAGAAGGGTGTTGTTTCTATATTTTCTTTCTCAGCCCATTTATCATTTGTATAAGTGATTTGTTTGGGTTAATTTTATATCCTGCAACTTTGCTGAAGTTATTTGTCAACTGTAGAGGTAACATAATCATGGGAGGCAGAGGGAGGGAGGGACCTCGATAGGAGAGGGGAGGGGTAAGGGAAAGGGGCGAGGATCAGATATGGGGGGGACAGGAGAGGAGCCCAGGAGCCAGGAGAGTGACTGCTGCTGGGGGGCTGGGGCAGGAAAACCGCTAGAAAGTCCTAGAGACATGGGACGTGAGAGGTTCCCTGGACTCAATGGGGATGACCTTAGCTGAAATGCCCACCTCCAGTATATGGACAGGGCCTCCAGTGGGGGTCACCAACCCAACTTCAAAATTTTTTGACCCAGAATTGTTCCTGTCTAAAAGAAATGCAGAGACAAAAATGGAGAAGGGACTGAAGGCGGTCCAATGACCGGCCCAACTTGGAATCTATCCCATTGATGGGCACCAAACCCTGACACTTACTGATGCTATGTTGTGGTTGCAGACAGGAGCCTAGCATGGCTGCCCTCTGAGAGGCTCTACCAGCAGCTGACTGAGACAGATGCAGATACTCACAGCCAACCACTGGACTGAGGTCAGGGACCCCTGTGGAAGAGTAGGGGGAAGGACTGAAGGAGCTGAAGGGGGTGGCAACCCCATTGCAAGACCAGTAGAGTCAGCTAATCTGGACCCCTGAGAGTTCCCAGAGACTAAATTACCAACCAAAGAGCATCATGGGCTGGTCCATGGACCCCAGCACATATGTAGCAGATGCCTGCCTTGTCTGACCTCAGTCAGAGAGGATGTGCCTAATTCTATAGAGACTTGACGCCCCAGGGGAGGGGGATGCTGGGGTGGTGAGGGAATAGAGATGGAGCACCCTCTGAGAGGCAAAGGGGGGGATGAGGTAAAGAAACTCTGGGAGGGGGGGCCAGGAAGGGAAGCAACATTTAGAATACAAACAAATAAAATAATCAATTAATTTCAGAAAAGAGAACAAATAAAACTGGGGGGAAAACTCACAAAAATTTTCTCACATCTGTATGTGCACCACACATGCTAGGAAGGTCAGAAGAGGGTATCAGATTCCCAGAACTAGAGTTACAGGCTGCTGCGAGCAAACATGTGGGTGCTGGGAACCAAGCTTGGGGCCTCTGCAAGAGCAGCAAGTGCTCATAACCTCTGAGCCATCCCCTCAGCACACAAAGACATACACTCAATGCTGGCAACAGCCTCATCCTCTTCCTCCTCCTCCTCTTCCTCCTCCTCCTCCTCCTCTTCCTCCCCCTCCTCCTCCTTCTCCTTTTCCTTCCTCCACCTCCTCTTCTTCTTTTTCATTTTATTTTTGAGACAGGCTGGCTTTGAACTCACAAAGATCTGCCTGCCACCACCTCCTAAGTGGTGGATTAGAAGCCCAGCACCAATGGCTTCTTCCAGAGTTAAACAGAAACGTTCCAGGCTGCTTCAATCCCGCAGGGTTTTTTCTTTTTTTCCTCACATACCTTTTCCAAGAGAATGAGACTATTGTTCTAAACCAAGACCTGCTCAGAAGGGTTTACATCAGACAGAACAGGACTCAAGGGACAAGTGCCGCTTGGCAACAAAAGGAGCAGGATCCTGCCGCCTGTGACATCTGCTGGACCTGGGGACCCTGCTCTGTCAGGTGGCAGGATCCAGGCTGATGAATTCACACTGTGTGCCTCTTCTAAGACTCAGCTCTCTGAGCAGGCTGAGCAGGCTGGGCTCACCTAGAGCATCAGGAGTCTGGCTAGCTGGCACGTGGGAGAACACTTGGGAAGGGGATAGATTTCTTCCAGGGTCATGCAAATACTTACTGATTGTGGTGGGTGTCACCAAAGGGCCTCCGCTTGCCTAAACGTAGCCACACCTGAATAGGCTCCTTTTTATTGTGCATAACTTTTGAATTATGAAGTTAGTTTTTTTTTAAAAAAAAATTAAAGATTGTGATCTTCTGAGCCATTTCTCCAGCTCCAACACCTGCAAGTTTTAATGCAGACTAATCCACTTCCTATGAAGAGTTCCAGAAGTGGAGAAAGAAAAAGCAAAGAATAGGGCAAGTATCATGTATTGACCTTTCTCAGGAAAATGGATGTTAGCTAGTGTGCTCCATGTTCAGGTAAATGCAGGCATGAGCCTTGGGTGAGACAGATGCAAACCAAGGCTTACAACCTATTCTCAGCCAACAGGCTGATGGAAAGCCCAAAAACCTGCTTTAACAATTCAAACAAGCCAGCTAGGCACCACTGGATACCAACCAGCAAAGTACCTGGGCCTGTCAGAAGCCTGGCAGCCCAGACAAACTGTTCTCTTGATCTAGCTCAAGAGGCTCTAGTGCAAGAGCAGGAAGCATTCCATCTACAAGGCTTTCTCTGTAGACTCTAGATCAGGAGCAACTCCATGGAAGGTACAGCTTTGAACCAGGGTAAAACAGCACCCCAGGACAATCTCAATCCCAGTTTTGTAATTCTGTGAGACACAAGAGGCCAGACACAGATATGTGAGTAGCTAATTGTCTGCTAACTACAGAATCAATTGAAGCACAATTCATAGATTCACTATTATGTAACAAACAAGATGGCTCAACTATAAAAGACACTTGCTGCCAAACCTAAGGATCTCCTTTTCTTTTAAAAAAATATATGTATATATATATACATATATACATGTATATACACATGTACATATATACATACATGTATTTATGTGCACACACATATACATACATGTGCACATATACATACATGTATTTATGTGTACACACACTCACACACACACACAGTCTTAAAGTCTTTTGAGACAGGGTCTCTCTGGCTCATAACCCTAACTGTCTTGAAACTCACTGTGCAAACCAGACTCTCAAATCCAGAGAAGCGCTTGCCTTTGCCTGGAATGCTGGGGTTAAGGGCATGCACCACCTTTCCCAACCCTCAGCATCTTTTTGAAAAGCAATAGCAACTCAAAATAAAAGTGGGGAGGGGTACAAGTTACTTAACAGGTCTTCATCGAAAATACAATTTTATTTAAACACCAGGGAAGTTGTTCTAGGATTCCTGTATTTTGATTTTCGAGATTTTGATTTTGATATTTTGTTGTTGTTGTTGGTTTTTAGAGATAGGGTTTCTCTGTATAGCCCTGGCTGTCCTGGAACTCACTCTGTAGACCAGGCTGGCCTCGAACTCAGAAATCCGCCTGCCTCTGCCTCCCAAGTGCTGGGATTAAAGGCGTGCGCCACCACGCCCGGCTTGATTTTGATATTTGATATTTTACACAGTTGGGGCTGACCTAGACTAAGAATGTGATTTTGACCTAGACCTTGAATTCCGGTTCTTTCAGGTTCCCACCTTCCAAAGGCAGGGATTAAAGTTCTGTGCTAATACAAATACTGGGCTCTGGAATCTTGAATCCTAATTGCCACGCCCCACCAGAGTTTTCCTTTTTGCCACGCCCCTCTGCCCGAACTGCATTTCCCAACATTCTTCCAGCTCCGCTGTCAGCGGTCATTGTGATGTCATTCCACAGCCCTCGGGGAAATGTAGTTTGTTTAGTCTCCAGCTAGAGAAAGATCTGGGGCTGTGGACTACCACTCCCGTGAGGTAGTGCGCAGTCCCACCCCATAAGCGGCGTCTTCGAACGCGCCGCGGCAGCCATGTTGATCGTGGCTAGCACAGGGGCCGGCACCAGCGGGTTTTAGAAGCAGGTGTCATGATGTTGTCCGCGGTGTTGAGGAGAACCGCGCCAGCGCCTCGGCTCTTCCTGGGGTTAATCAGATCTCCATCTCTCCAAAGCCGGGGAGGTGCTTACGGCCGTGGCGTTGTCACCGGAGACCGCGGGGAGCCGCAGCGGCTGAGAGCTGCCGCTTGGGTGCGCCCTGGAGCATCTTCTATCTTCCTCCCCGGACGGGGGGCAGCCACCTGGGGGCGCCGTGGAGAACGCACCGAGATCCCATACCTGACTGCCGCCTCGTCGGAACGCGGTCCTAGCCCCGAAGAAACACTTCCGGGACAAGACAGCTGGAATGGGGTCCCTAACAAGGCGGGTCTGGGCATGTGGGCCTTGGCCATGGCGCTGGTGGTTCAGTGCTACAGCAAGAATCCATCTAACAAGGGTGATTATGGGGCCCAACTGGGTTCAAGGGAGAGGTATGTGGGTGGGTCATGACTCCCTTGGAAGGTTGAAGGTATTTGCAAATTTAAACCCGCATAACCTTACCTTGAAGAAACCCAATTACCTTCTGCTGCCAGGAGCAGATGGAAAACTCTCTGAAGTTACATCATTTCCCATCGTAGGTCTAGCACCCTCTTTGGGATCAGTTTGTATACATGTATAATTGGGGACATTTATACATTACATAATTACAGCCTGGTCCTTTTATGTACCAATATTATATCTTGTCCATTAGTCTTTCAAGAGGTCTCCAACAGCTTTAGGGACCGCCTCTACACGTTTTTCTGAGTACATAGGTCCAAGGAAGGAGGACACTTGGTTCTGGTGCTAGCCGGACCTCATGTTCCTCTCTAGTCTTAGTTTCCCCACTGTCTAATGAAAGTGAGCTCTCACTCAGTGCTCTAATATTTTGACCTTTCCTGGAGTTCAGAGTCTATTTAGTTGCTTAGAGTTTTGTTTAGTGTCATGTTTAAGGTGAGCTGGATACTGTGAATGGGGGAGGTGAAGCCTTAGGGGACAGGGAGTTGGCTGAAAGTTGCTCTCTGGAGACTTACAGCAGTGGGGGAGGGAGGGAGGAGGTGGAGGTAGCTAACTCAGGTTGGCTTCTTACCTCAGTTGCTCAGAGTTGAGCAGGAGCTGCAGGGGTGGCCTGGCTGACCCAACCTCTCAGCTTCTCAAGTTGTCAGTGCTGGCCTGTCCCATGCACCCCAGACTCTGAGATTGTTGAACTCTGAGATTGGAGACTGCCTTGACTTTCCTTTGTTTAATAAGATGTGGCCGCTTGTAAAGAAGGGACTTCTGGATGAGGAACAAGGACCCCGAGGATCTTGTGCTGTCTTTGTGAATCTGGACTCTTACCATTCTTTGCTGCCCTGCGTTTCCTTTCTATTGAAGAGGGCACTGGTGCTGGAAAGCCATGGAAAGTTTGTGAGCCCAGGGTACCTCACTCATTCCTCCCTCCTCTGTGACTTTGAAGAATGAAGGGGAGTGAAGAGATAAGAGGCATCTATGAGGAATGATTCTCTCTTTTTCAGCTGGAGATTATCTGGGTCCAATTAAATATATGAATGAAAACAATCCATAGAGCTAGGTATGACCTTTAATCCCAGGAGGCTGAGGCAGGTGGGTCTCTGAGTTCCAGGACAGCCAGGGATATAAAATGAGATCTTATCTCAAAACCAAAACAAGTATACACAACAAACAACCACCATCAATAATAATGATAATAATAATAAACAGTCCATAAGCTAAGTAGGACAGACCTGGCTCCTAGTCTGAGGCTAATAGGTGCGTAGAGGGACTGCGGTCTGAACAGACTTGATTTATGCACATGATGAGGCTGGTATCTTTATCTGTCTTCACATAAGCTGAGGGTCAGGAGCTTAGATGACTTGTCTAGGCCACAAGGCACGTAAGCCTTAGTGCCAGGACTACATCGGGGCTCAGCCTGCCACTGATGCTAGTGCTGTCTCGTGTTTACCTAGGGGGTCTCATGGCTACTGAATGCAGGCCTGGGTAGAAGTCAGTCTAGTGTCCTACAGTACAGCTCAGAACCAGGCTGGGCACAGCACCAGTTGTGATCTGCTGTTTGTTTTTCCAAGTGGCCACAAGGTGGTGCCAACAACCAGCCCAGGCTTCAGCTAGGCCTGAGTCCTCAGGAATCCAAGGGAACAGTTTGAGTCTCCTGTCTCTGAGCTTACAGTAAGGAAGTGGGAGACTTCAGCTTCCTTGTGAGGCTGGCAAGGATTGTCTGCCGAATAGCACAGGAAGTTGGTTGAAAAGGAAGGGCTAAGCAGCCACTCTGAGTAATAGAGTGGCTTGGATCCCAAGTGTCCATGACTTGTGATTGCGGTTCTTTCCATTCTCAGGGAGACCCACATACCTGAGCCTCACTGCTTGGGAAGAGTGGGCACATGACATCCACTTGCATTCCCAGAGCAGGGCTGGGGTGGATTCCAGCGGGGAGGAGATTTGGTTAGCCTCCTCCTGTCAACCTTTTGCCTTCTGGAGGAACCTCAGCTGACTGCCTAGGCCTTCTCTTGGCTCTGAAGGGCAGGCCCTGGGCTGGTGTCTGACCAGTACCCCTCTCTTTTCAGATGCAGCTCTAATGGAAGCTGCCCGGGCCAATAACGTGCAGGAAGTCAGAAGGTAAGTGTCCGGGCCTTGCTATCTTATACAGTAAATGTGTAATGTGGCCACCCTGCCCCAGAGGAAATCTTTCCCTGCCCTGGACTTGTTTCCTGAGAGTTCCCTGTAGCCACAGACACAGGCTCCCTTGGTCCAGGTCAGACTTTATGTATTTCAGCTTTGGAGGCAGGTTCCCAGACCCCACAGTGTTCAGTTGCAGTGGCTTGGAGTCTGTGGAGCCTGTGAGTCTTCCAGTTTGTTCTTGTTCCTCTGTGGAAGTGGCTGTGTAATCATGTTTGATGCCCAGACTTGGGAAGCTCCTGAACGCTCTCTGTGACTAAGTAGACCTGCGGTTCCCCAGCCTCTCACCCTATGCTCTTGGGCTTCTGAGTGGAGGGGAGCTTGAGCAGGGAAGGAAACATGGAGCTTGTTCTAGAGTGTGCCTCTGGGATGGCTGCTGAGACTGGGACCCGGCCAGAGCATCAGTTAGAGCATCAGTTAGAGGCTGCCGCTCAGAGGCGGTAGTCATTCCTCTGGGGCCTCACCTTGCTCTTTCTGCCCTCCCTTTTCTTACCTCACTTACTTTTTGTTTTTATTTTTGCCATATTGGATCTGAACAGGTCTTGCACATTGTACTTGGCAATTGCTCTCATCCTTGGCTTTGTTTTGTTGTTGTTTGTTTTGTTTATTTGTTTTTTAGGTTTTTTGTTTGTTTGTTTGTTTGGGGTTTTTTGGTTTGGTTTGGTTTGGTTTTGGTTTTGGTTTTTCTAGACAGAGTTTCTCTGTGTAGCCCTGGCTGTCCTGGA
>NC_034590.1:72510070-72546017 GCF_900095145.1 Mus pahari
GAGAGAGAGAGAGAGAGAGAGAGAGAGAGAGAGAGAGTGAGAGTGAGTGTGTGTTTCTATGTAGTCCTGGCTGTCCTGGAACTTGCTGTGGCTGGTCTTGCACTTAGAGATTCTCCTGCCTCTACTTCTGAGTACTGGGTTTAAAGGCATGTGCCACCATGACCAGCCATTTTTATTTCATTTTATGTGTATGGGCACTCAGCCCACATGTATTTTTTGTGCGTGATGTGCCTCAGTGCTCCTAGAGGTAAGAAGAGGGCATTGGTTCTGGAGTCACAGACTGTGAGGTGACGTGTGGGTGCTGGAATCAAACCCAGGTCCTTTGTAAGAGCAGCCAGTATGCGTAACCTCGGAGCATCTCTCTAGCCCCATGCTGATTTGTTTGTTTTTGTTCTGTTTTTTTGAGAATAGATTTTGTTTTATGTAACCCAGGTTAGCTTTGAACTTTTAATCCTCTTGCTTCAGCCTCCTGAGTGCTGGTATGAGCAACCATGTCTGGTATTGTGTTCACATTTTAGATAGGAAGTCAGTGTTGGGGGTCATTACCATGGACCTGGGGTACCCTTCCCCACTCCAGATGTTTGAACATGTAAGACAGCGTAGAAAGGCAGCCGTGGCTCCACCAAGACTTACTGCTTTGATTCTCCTTCATTTTATCTGCAGCATTATTATTGATTCTCAAGGGTGCTTTTGAGTATTAATGTTCAAGGCTTAGTTTTTAATAAACCACTTTTGGAAGTATGGGCTGGGAGTTGTTTTGTAGCCAAATAAATATGATGGAGCAACAGTTTAATAAACATGTGCTGATGCATCTTAGAAACTGAGCACAGATGTCATCTCACTGTTATAAGAGCCATTCATAACGGGGCTGCGTGCAGCATCTTCATGCCCAGACACGTGCCTTGCTTTTTAGAGCCTCATTACAGGGGAGTGAGGAGCTGAAACTGGCTCTTCCTGACCCTGGAATCACCTGTTGGTAGCTGCCAGAGGCTGCCAGGCTGCAGCTTCTCGATGTCCACCCCGGCCCCAGGCCAGAGTAGGCAGCAGGTTTGCTGAGCTGAAGTTTATTTCCTCAGGTCCCTTCCAAAGGCTGATGACTTAGTTCTGAAATGTATACGGTGTTTTAGTTTTTGTTTTTTGAGGCAAGGTTTCATGTAGCCCAGGTTGAGCTCAGATGCACTACATAGCCAAGGATGGCCTTTCCTCTGACCCTTCTGCCTCTACCTTCTGAGTGATGTAATTCCAAGTGTGCATCACCATGAGCGACTCTGGGGTGCTGAGGACCAATCCTAGGAGTATGTGTGTGCATGCTGGAAAGGCACCTTACCAATTGTGCCTCGGTCTTTGGGCATCTTTGTTGTCTTGTTTGGGGGACGGGGGATTGGTTTTGAGGTAGTTCTTGCTACTTGGTTCAGATATAGGTCTAAAAACTCATGAGTTTTCTGCCTTGGCCTCCCAAGTGCTGTGATTATAGGCAGGTACTGCCATACCTAGCAGATACACTCCCTTCCTTCCTTCCTTCCTTCCTTCCTTCCTTCCTTCCTTCCTTCCTTCCTTCCTCTGCCTCTGCTTCCCCAGTACTGGGATTATATGTGTATACACACCCTGTTAAATACATACATGTTTGTTTGTTTGTTTGTTTTTCAAAGCAGGGTTTCTCTGTGTGTAGCCCTGGCTATTCTGGAACTTATTCTGAAGACCAGGCTGGCCTCAAACTCACAGAGATCCCCCTGGCCTCTGCCTCCCAAGTGCTTAAAGGAGCTCACCACCACCACCCATTTTTGTTTTGTTTTGTTTTAAGATTTTTAAAACCTATGTGCATGTCTGTGTCAAGGCAGAAGGGTGTACCCATGTATACAGGCGCCCACAGAAGCCAAAAGAGGGTGTCAGATTTTCTGGTGCTGGAGTTTACAGGTAGGTATGAAGGACCAAAAGAGCAACAGTATGTGCTTTTAACTACCGAGTTATCTCTCTAACCCCAAATACATATTTTTAAAAAAGATTTATTATTTTTTATGTGCATTGGTGTTTTGCCAGGATGTATATCTATGTGAGGATGCCAGACCCCCTGGAACTGGGGTTATAGATAGTTGTGAGCTGCCAAGTAGGTGCTAGGAATTAAACTTGGGTCCTGGAAGAACAGTCAGCGCCCTTAACTGTTAAGTCATCTTTCCAGTCCCTAAGTACGTATTTTTGTAATGGCAACTAAATACCTGCCAGCAGGGTACAGAAAGTGATTGGATCCCTACTATGTGACTCAGAATTGTTGGGACAATCTCACGCCATGGGTAATATCTGTGGGAACTTTTCAAGTGTGCCCCCAGTCCTTAGCCGCCCTTCTGCCCCTCCTCACCCCTTCTATTAGCATCTCTCTTACCCTATGTCTTAGGACTTTATTACTGTGAAGAGTCACCATGACCATGGCAACTCTTATAAAGAAAACCATTTAATTAGGGATGACTTACAGTCCAGAGGTTTAGTCCATTACCGTCATGGCAGGAGATATGGTGCTGGAGAAGAGTTCTATATCTCGATCCTCAGGCAGCAGGCAGAGAACAACGTGCGCTTCTGAGACTTCAGAGCCCACACAGTGACACATTTCCTCCAACAAGGCCACACCTCCTAGGAGTCCCACTCCTTATGGGACAAGCATTCAAACACATGAGTCCACGGGGGCCATTCCTATTCAAACCACCACACCCTGTAAGGAAGCAGTTGAGTGAGACACAGACTCTCCTCAGCCCCCCTCTCAGGCCATCCCAGAGTTGGTGGGACAAGCCGGGCAAGGCGGGAGGCAGGTAATGTGGGCTGACTTGTGCAGGCTGTGAGGAAAGTGTGAAGGTGGCTTGAGATGGGGGAATTCGCCTGCCCTGCCCTGCCGGATTTGGGGTGCTCTTCTGTGAGGGGTAGATAAATGGGGTTTAGGGGGCTTTTGAGTATGGGACTGAGCCAGGTGAGGCTGTTTCAGTAGATGGAGGCTGGAATAAATGCAGAAAAGCTGAAGGTAGTCTTGAGAGGCTCTCTCGGGAAGAAACCAGGCTGAGGAAGGCCTTCCTTGGTTGGAGTGCTCTTTCCTCCTCACTGAAAGCAGTTCTGAGGAAGGAACACGTGGCTAAGCGTGGTAGTCCCAGCAGAGTTAGGCAGGCTCTTCCCAGGCTTGCCAGAGCTACACATAGTGAAACCTTGTCTCAAAAAAGCAAATAGCAACAACAGAAAAACAACAAAAAGTAAAGTTTGAGTGTCCTCATCTGGGCCAGGCAGATAGCATGAAGAGAGATGACTTGGCCTCTGGCCTTGAGGAAACAGACATGTGCTCCCCCAGTTGCAGGTCTTCTGCTGGCAGGCTAGCCTGGAACAGGAGTGAGAGCCTACATCCTCCAGGAAGGAGACAGTCTTGAGTTTCGTTCCATTTGTCTGTGTAAACCTTTGGCCCCACTGCTGCCACATGCTGCTCCTTAGGTGATCCTGTATGTGTGCTAGCCTTTACTTCTGTCCAGCAGGCCTGCAGCCTGTAGCAAGACAGACTTATAGTCTCAATCCCCCCCTCCCCCCAGTTTACAGTTATTTTGCCACGTATATAATTGGTGTGGTTAGTGAATAAAGCTCCAAATACTGGTGAGTATATTGAGTATATTGCTACACCTTTACCGTCTTGGGGCTCTGTCACTCCTGTGCCTCACCCCCTCTTAGCTCCTGTCTTCCCCCCAGAATCCCAGGAGACTCAGGGTAGGGAAAGACTGATGCTTGGGGCTTCTGCTTAAAGAGGGAGCTACACCCCAGAGTCTGCACTCCCTGGGACAGGTTGCGGACTCTCTGCCTCACCTCGCTGCACTCTGTACTCATTCACTGTCCACTGCTTCCCTTGGGCCAATCTTTGAGACTTAATGGGAATGCTGCCCCTTCGGGCCTTTTGCTGACTCCTAGCTGCCATGTCTCTCCTGTCCCCTCCTACTGTATCCTTTCCTGTGGTGTGAGAGAGTCTGAGGATCTTCAGAAAGAGAAATTGGAGGTCAGTTTGGAGAAATAGGGTTCAATGACAAGAATGCAGACAGTAACTCAGGAAAACTAGTGTCTCCTTTTGTGTCACAACCCAGTCAGGCACAGCTCAGTGCTCACAGACTGCGACTCAGCAACTCTGGACAGGAGTCCTAGTGATGGGGACTGTTTATTGCTTTATGAAGATCTGGCTAACTGTATGCCAAAAAGACAAGCCAGGATCTACCATTTGCCATACATTATTCTTTTTACATTTTATTAATTTTGTGTCCAAGTGTTTGGGTGTACCGGTGCTGTAGCATATATGTGGAGGTTAGAGGATCGCCAAAGGAAATTAGTTCTTTCCTTCAGTGTGTTGAACTCAGGTCCTCAAACTTGATGGTAGGCACTTTTACCTGCTGAACCAGCTCACTGATTCCATGGTATTCTTTCTATTAAAGAGTTTGGCCTGGTCATACTAGTTCAAACCTGTAATCCTAGCACTCAGGATGAAATAGGAAGGTCTCCAGTTGAAGGCCAGCCTGTGCTACTCAGTGACTTAGAGATCAGCAAGACTGTCTTCAAGCAAAACAAAAATAAACACAGAGAACACCAAAACAACAAAAGTTTGTGAGTTGTTGGATTGTATGCCTCCCCAAGGACAAGGGCAGGCAGGGTCTGCAGTCCCTCTCTTGCTGATCCCAAATACAATGTGACTTGAATACAACAAGCAGGCAGTCCAGAGCCCGTTCTAGTGTCCCACTGCTGCACAGGAAGACTGAGTTCTTCTGCCTTTCCTTTCCCTTCCCTGTGCAGCAGCCATTTCCTTCTTTTGCCTTGAAGTGCTTAAACTTTGCAAGCTCACCAGCTCAGGGCTCACACTCGCACTGGGAGGCTGGCCCCTGCCCTGCTTGGCAGCTGAGAGAGCAGGTGACTCCCCTTCTCAGCCCAGCCTGGCTTCTGCACTGAGCCACTCATCCAAGACCAAGGGGTACTGGACAGACTGCAGCACATATGTCTGGGCTCAGGCAGAGCCATGTGGGTCCTGTTAGGCTGGGGACTCAGGACAGGGCTGGGAGATTTCTGGCCCTTCACTGTAGATGACATTTCCTTCAGATCACGCTGCTGATAGACAGCATCCTGCCTGCTCTTCTCCCTTCACTGGACTGAGAACTGGGCCTCTGTTACTGCTACCCAACTTGGTCCTTCCTCAGTTCAGACAGGCACCTCTAATGGCTGGGAGACCTTTCTTTGCACAGATCATGCATCCATTTGACAAGCATTTACTGAGTACTTGCAATTTGCTGGGTTACTTCTTGGCACAGGGGACACCTGAGCAGTCATGACCCTTTCCTTTGATGAAGAAGATATGGAGCTGGAGATGGCTGTTATCCAGTTGTAATCCCAGGACTCTAAAGGAGGGAGGTTGGTGAATTTGAGGCCAACCTGGGCTATGGTGGTTTGACCCTATATTGGGAGGGAGAAGCTGGACTCTAGAGAGCAAGGATGGGTGCTATGAAATGATGCTGGATAACTGTAAGGAAAGACCATCCACACTGGATCTGTAGCTGTTTAAAGCCAGTGTATGTATAAAAGGCAAAAATGTTAACAGATTTGTAGGTAATTTAAAAGAAAAAAAAAAAAGGATTAGCTGCTTAGTGGAAAACATGTCAGCCAACTGCTATAGTAGTATAAGAAGACAGACTGAAACATAGCTATAACTTGTATATAGTCATTGGTAGAACACTTGTCTAGTTTTGGTAAAGCTGGGTTCAGTCCCTGCTTCAGAGAAGAAAAGAAGAAAAGAGGAAAGGAAAGAAAAGGAAAAAAAAAAAACAAAAAACAAAACAATTGGAAGAGTCCAAACAGATGGTGGGGGTGGGGGCTAAGATGATAATAGCACAGATGTGGGCGGTTAGCTAGACTACCTGCTCTAGTGCTTATGCCTCATTCAGAGTCCAACACAGAGTAAACATTCAACAGATAACTGCTGAGTGAATAAATAGGGCTACCTGTGTCTAGTTTCAGAGGGAAATGTTAGTGGTTGTGGCTGGAGCTCCTGTACAGGTGCTGTTGCCCTGCACTGAAATGAGGGTTTGGAGGATTTGAGCCAGAAAAAAAGATGGAAGTCTGTTTTGTTTGAGACAGGGTCTTTGTATCCCTGGCTGTACTGGAACTCACTATATATACCAGGCTGGCCTCAAATGCAGAGATCCACCTGCCTCTGCCTCTGCCTCCCAAAGTGCTGAGATTAAAGGCATGCGCTTAAAGTTTATTTTTATGAATTTTATTTAATTATAGGTAAGTGTGTATATGAATTGTGGAAGTCAGAGTGTTGAATCCCATGGAGCTGAGCTGGAGTACAGACAATTGTGAGCCACCTAATGTTGGTCCTGGAAGCTGAACCCAAGCAGCAGATGGATCTTAATTTATCTTCCCCCCGGGAGGTCTGTTTTAGACATACTTTGCTGGATTTAGCCAGATGTACACATGCCTGTAATTCCCTACACTTGGAAGAAGAGGCAGGCAGATCTCTGAGTTCAAGGCCAGCCTGATTTATATAGCACTCCAGGCCAGCCAAAGCTGTATATACAATGAGACCTGGTCTCTAATTAATCAGTAAGCATGCTAGATTTATCAGTTATCTGGAAATTCTTTTGACATACTGTTTTGGTTTCTGGTTTGATGGCTTTAGAAAATAAAGGATTAAACTGGTCTATTAGATGGCTTTGGGGAAAAAAAATGTATAGTTCAGGGAAGAAAAACAGGTTGGATTTTGTTGATGGGGTAAACACATTTATTCTAACTTTGCTCTGATGGTCTGGTTTGGCTCTTGTCCCCTGATGCTCCAGCTTGAGGCACTTGCTGTCTGTGTGCCGGGATCGAGGTGTCCCAAATGTGTTTAGCTACAGCATAGGTGAATGTTGTACGAATTGATCTGGGGATTTTATCTAATTAACAGAAGACCTGCCTGGTAAACGCATTTGGCTGTCTCTGAGCCTCAGAGAGACTGGCTGTTTATCGATCATTGTATAGTTTTGGCTGGATGGGAAGATATTAATGATGGCACCAGAACAACCAAAACATTCAGCTCTTTTAATCAGTAAATATGTAAATGTCTTTGTGGCTTGCAGTGGATTTAAACAGCATCTTTCTCTCAGGCCAGCAGAGGTCAAAGCCTGAACAGCATCACTTTCTGTCATCTGGTAGTTTGTGCTTCCCGAGGAGTCCAGGTTTTTGAATGTCACCTGCACAGACGTCCTGAATTCTGGGACTTTGAAAGGCAACAGAGAGAAAGAGTGTTCCAGAATTAGAAGGCCTAGGGTATGCTTTTGTCATAGTTATTAACCAGCTGTGTGACATTAAGATGTCACAACCTTTCCAATAACAACAGCCCACTTCACAAATAATGACACAGAAGTTCAGACTGCTTAAGTAAATCTCTCAAAGCTGCCCACTTGGAAAGTAACCCTCCTCCTTATCTACCAGTGAGGCTGGAAGCCAAAGAGAGGCTGGCCTGGGTTCCCATTTCGTCTTAGGAAGCTAGCCAAAGGGAAAACCATTTCGGCCAGGTTTGCTGGGAATCCACAGGTTCCTAAGAATATACGGCCCCCAGGCTTTGCAGCATTTTCTCTAGTTTTCCTGTCTAAATCCTGCCCCTGCCTCCATCCCCCTCCTCAAGCTCTTCCCCAGAAAGCTCACCCTGGCTGATGCCCGCAGCTGTGAACATTGCCTGTGAGTGCGGTGGCAGGCAGACAGTTAATGTTGTGTGTCTCTACCACCTTGTTACAGAATAGACTGTTCTGTACACTTCCAGATAAGAAAACTCAGTGCTTAGGCAGACTTGGTTCCTTCTGGTGGCCTCACAGCCAGTGTATACTGTGCTTACACCGAGGCCCATGTCCATCCACAGCCTGTGCTTTTTTTCCCAGAAGCTCATACTGAGTGCTCATCTCTTTCTTACCAAGTGATACTGGATCTTAAAGGCTGAGTGGCTCACCTCCTTTTTGTCTCCAGTTGCTTTGTTCATTTCTCTTCATCTGGCTGTAAACTGAGTATGCTAGATGGTACCTGCCTCTCCTGCCTCCACCTTAGCAAGTCACATGTGGCTGTCCAAGCACTCCAAAGGAGCAGAGATAGGGTCTGGCCTGTTTATTGATTAGTTGATTAAAATACTGTTTATTCTCCAAAGACTCCCCAGTAGGAGAGCCCAGCCCTGGGCAGCAGCTGGGCCAGCTAACTGGTCTCCAGGAGTCTCCATTCAAGTGGATGGGGGACCGTGCCAGCCTGCATAAGAATCTCTTCTGAGGCTGGGCTGAAACTTCCATCTCAATGGCCTTTTGTTTGGGGTTAGCACCCTGGCCTCCTGAGAAGGCTGTGTGTTTGACCGGCCTCCACACATGGACAGTGAGCAGGGGCCAGTTTTAAAGTACAACAATTGAGAGGCCCCTGGAATTCCCATGGACTCGGGCTTGGAATAGAACAGGCAGAGCATGATCTCTGAGGCTGAGGCCGGCGCTTGCTCAGTCACCGTCCTTGGCTTAGCCGGGGTTTTAGGCACTTTTACTCTACCACTAAGTCTCAGGTGCTCTCTGCTCCTGAAGCAGAAGTAGATTTTGATCAAACAAGCATTGATTCATACACCTAATCTTTCTCCCTCTCCTTTTAAAATATAACTGAATGGGAAAATTCACCCTTTTAACATGTAGAATTCCGTGGCTTTTAATACATTTATAAGATAGTGCAACTAATGTCTAACTCCAGAACATTTCATGACCCTATCCCACTGCCCACCCCATCTCATTAGGAGTCACTTCCATCCTTCCACCCAGGCTTCTGGCACCTGCTAGTCTTTCCTGTCTGTGGATTTGCCCATTCTGGACACTTTATGTGAATGAGATCTCACAGTCTGAATTTTGTATCTGGCTTCTTCAGCTTAGCTTAACTTTCCAAGGTTCACATGTGTTATAGCACATTGTCAATACTTCAAGCCTTTTAAAAGCCAAATAGCATTCCATGTACAGTAAACACACTTTGATTAACCCATCCGTCAGTTGACAGACATGTCTTCACAGTGTAAAAATGATCAACAGTTAGATTATTATGAACAAGGCCAACTTGCCCTTTATGTTTTTTTCCAGCTGCATTAATCTCTTTGTTTGAATGATCTTTCCCAAAGTAACTATTTCCATTATGAAATGGGTGGAGTTCCCATAACACTCCTTCAGTGTGGTGCCAGGTCTGTCCTCTAGGACTCCTCACTGGGCTCCCTTTCTTTGTTCAGATCTTTAAATGATGAGATAGTAGCACTAGGAAATAAGCACCAGGACTTCATGTTCCTCTACCCAAGGCTCGCTCCCTAAGCTGTGCTTTCAAGTTGCCATATCCTGGCCATTTTATGACGGAAAGGCCTTGGACTTCTGTTGTTCTCTCTCTGAATTCCAGTGTGGCATTATTGTTATGAGGGCGAGGCAGTCAGCCCTTGGTAGAGAGGCTGTGCTTCTGTTAATATGGCCGCAACCTACATTAGCTTTCTTGCCTCAGTCTCATTGTATTCTACAGTCTGTTAAGCTTTGATCAAGCTGAGGATCAGGACTGCTTGCACTTTGTAAACATTTGACTGCATCTGTTTGCTTAGTTTGGTTGGGAGCAAAGACACAGCCACTGAAGGCACTGCTTATAGGTGTGTGAGGTTGGTGGTTGAGGGGAGACTGCTATGGTGATAAATAAGGTGGTCTGCAGCTGTTCTTATGCTGAGACTAGAAGAGCCCCCCCCCCTCTCTCCCTTCTTCCCTCCCTCCCACTTTCTAGGGGAGAAGCCTCTAACGGAACACCTGCCCCTTGGAGGCTTTTTCTTTATCCTTTTCTGTCAGCTATAGTCCTATCAGAGAGCTAGGGTATGCTGTCCAGTGTCAAGTGCAGAAGAACAGGCTGTGTGTTGTGGGAAGCACAAAGTGAGTAGGGCTACAATTCTAGGTAGTCGACAACTGCTGTGGCATCTGAAGTCACTGTGTGAGATGGGCTTTCCTGTCTAATTCTTTTTTAAAAAAAAAAAAAAATTATTTATTATATGTGAGTATACTATAGCTGTCTTCAGACACACCAGAAGAGGGCATCAGATCTCATTATGGGTGGTTGTGAGCCACCATGTGGTTGCTGGGATTTGAACTCAGGACCTTCAGAAGGGCAGTCTGAGCTCTTACCTGCTGAGCCATCTCTCCAGCCCTCCTGTCTAATTCTTAAGAGCAGATGATATCATAAATGCCAAGTGCTTAAGGCACAGCAGTCAACCACTGAGAGATGAGCCATTGAACTCCACAGTTGAGTCCATTATTTGGGCCTTTAATCCTAGCTACCAGGACACCGAGGCAGAAGGATCACAAGTTCAAGGCCTGCCTGAACTGCAGGGTGGGTTCATAGGCAGTGTGGGCAACTTTTGAAAGTTAAAAGTAGTTGGGAGGGTTGGGTAGTGATGGTGTACACCTTTAATTCCAGCATTCAGGAGGCAGAGGCACAGACAGGTAGATCTCTGTGAGTTCGAGGTCACCCTTGGTCTGGAGAGCAAATTTTAGAACTGCCAGGGCTACACAGAGGAATCCTGTCTCAAAAATTAAATAAAATAAAATAAAATAAAAAGAGTGGGGAGGATGTTGGGAGTGGCTTGAGTAGAGATGGCTCAACAGCTGAGAGTTACTACTTTGTGAGGGGCCTGAGTCTAGTTCCAAGCACACCCACATCGGGCATCTGTACATCCTGTATGCTCATAACCTCAGACACACGCTTACGAGGAGGGGGAGGAGGAGGAGGAGGAGGAGATGCTTATGCTATAGCATGCAGGAGGCCCAGAGTTCAATCTCCAGTACTGAAAAAGCGAGAACTTGATTCAAGGGTTTGCCAGATATGAAGAGCTGACGTGTGATTTTTGCTTTCCCGTGCAAACATCTCAGAGGACCCATGACGATGCATTACTGGGGGTGAAGGGACCTGTTCTCCAAACTCAGAGTGAGTGCTCTCTGTGCGGACAGGGTCTGTGACTGGTTCATTGCATCCCTTAGTCCCCAGTACAGAGGATGGATGGCTTTTGAGAACTGTTTTGTATTTCGTCCCCTGTTGGTGGGGCGGGTATCCTGGGTCCTCGCTGAAAGTCTTGTGTGGGCCTGCATGTGGCTTGGCAGGAGTTGTGTGGTTGTCAGTGAGTTTGAGGAGCTGGATCCACTACTGCTTCTTAGTGCTAATTGTGACAAGCTTCCTGGCAGGCGAGCACCCAGCTGCCCTCTACTGCAGCCTAGAGGCCTGCCTTGGGGCCAGTAGGTGGCGCCCATAGCCCTTCCCCATACCTCAACTGCCTGGACCACAGTCCCGAGGGCTGTGACAGGCTGTAGCCCTGGGCCTAGGTGCCACATGGCAGTGTCTGCCCACATGGCAGTGTGTCATGGCAGTGTGTGGGTTGCTCCTTGCCTTTTCTTGTTGTGCGGTTGTGATTTAGCCAGGCACAGCATCCCTGAGGATGCAGAGGTGTTTGCTTTAGTGGACCCCAGGAGATTAGAGGAAGCCATGCTCTGCTTTTCCCATCTAACAGAGGAACTCTGCATCCGTAAAGTCATTCCTATTGCCCTGTTGCCCTGACCATTGCTCGCATGGTGCTGGCCTCCAGGGTTCTTGCTTGTATCTTAGCTGTTTGCCAAGTATGCGTTTGTCCGGCAGCTGCCTCGGAGATCTGGATCAGTACCGGCTCAGCCCTGCAATCATCAGTCCTCAGAAAGAGCTCGCACGCTGCTGAGGAGTGGAGGAAGTGTACCTCAAGGCTGAAAGGGAGACACAGAAACTGGCCTTACAGTGCAAAACATGCCAGTAACATGAAGGTCACAGAAAGGTTGAAGAATTCTTGCAGATGAAGTGAAGACCCACAGTGTTTGATCTTTATATTGATTCTGTCTTACCTCTGGACCACACTGCTCAAATGCTGTGAAAACTGTTAGGATAATGGGAGACATTCAACCATAGGCAGAATGTGAGGTAGATGCTCAGCCTGTGCTATCAGTGGGTCAGGATCCTCCATGCTCAGGCCTTTTTTATATTATGTCCTAGTATTTTCAGAAAGCCTACATATATATTCTTGTGCACTTAAATCAGTTCTGGGTTGCTGTACTCTGTTTTTTTAGAAATAATGACAACAAAAATGTCTGTCTATATTCAATGTAGATGCAGGGGATTTTTAGCTTCTGAATTTTTTTTCTATTTTTGATCTGCACTTGGTTGAGTCTTTGCCACATTGAGACTTTGGCCATTATGACTGGGGTTCTGTAGAAGTCTGACCTTGTACTAGGAATACATGCTAAAGTATTTGGAGATAAGGGGCATAATGTCTGTAATTAATTCTCACATGGGCAAGTAAAATGTATTAGAAATAGGAACCAAATTAATCAAAGTTTAAAGTAGGTCCATGTCAAGGACCTGTGAAGGGTTTTTTGGTGTTATTTTTGTAACTGGTTTCTAAGTTTAACAATTTAAAAATAGCAATCACACGTTAATACATAACAGGTGTGTGCAAAGAATAGGACAAAGAATGACCACCCAGCATTAAGCTTTAGTTAGACCAGAGCATGTCATTTAGGTTGCAGATAAGTTCTTCACCATTTGCCTTTAACATTTGAACAGATAGTGTAGTAGCAGCTACCTTTGCAGAACATCCTGCAGGCTCACACCTCCTGTGGTCATATGGCCACTCTTGTTAGGAAGACCTGCACACAGCCGGGCAGAGGTAGAGGCAGAGTCAGGCTCCTCTCTATTTCCGTCCTTTCCCAGAGAGGCTTGGTGAAGCTGCTCATCTGGGTGTTTTAAGATTGGACTGTTGATTCTGCAGGGCAGTCATTACCTTCCAAAACACTGAAACTAACTGTAGTAGGAAAGGCTGGGGATGAAGTGTGCAGTTTCACTCATCTGAGTTGTGGGTGCTTCGCATATACCAGTCTCTGTTCTCTCATTGTTCACTTGCTTTCCTGAGGCTGCCAGGTGTAACAGGGGAAACAAAGACACCTGGAGTGCTTCCTTGAGGAGGTGGACTGAGCTGAGCCTAAGAGACTGGTGCTCAATTTAAATAGGCAGTGCAGAAGAGGCCAAAGGGGCTCTGTGCCTGTGCAGTCAGAAATAATGTAGACCCTTACCTTGAAATCTGTAGGCCCAGACTGGGGTCTAAGAACAAACAGCTTTTGCTGTCCTCTCCCTACCCCCCTGTCCCTGGCTAGCTGGGAGATAAGGCACAGATGGAGGCTGCCTGGGGATTCTAGCCCTAGGCGCCTTGTCTCGGCTCAGACAGAGGGCCTGGTGCTGTTATTACTGTAAACAGGGCCTTCTGGGCGGCTCCAACCAGTGTCCTGTTGGCCAGATAGTGATCCTGATTGGGTCTGCATGGCTCAGTGCTTCCAGGCCTCTGATGCAGGTGGGACAGGGCTCCCCACTCTTCAGCCCCTCCCTGGTTGCAGCTGAGGGCCAGTTCCTGCAAAAGATCCGGAAATCAGTTAGAACAATGCATGATTGAGGTTCACTGGCCGCTTTGTATTGATTGGTCCTAAAGAAAAAGGAAGAAAAGTGAAGTGGTGTCTTCTTTCTTTCCCTGAGAAGAGCTAGTCATAAATGACTTAGATGTGCATCTGCCGCCCAGGACTTCCTTTCTGCAAGCACCCAAGCCTGAGGAATTGTCCTTTTAGATGTCTTACCGTGTCCAGTCTGCTAGGAATCTATTTCTCAGTTTTCATTTTGGTGCTATATGTATTTTTTTTATAATTTAGACTTATTTATCTTTATTATGTGATTGTTTTGCCTGTGTGTGTATATGTGCACCGTGTGTGTGTGTGTGTGTGTGTGTGTGCCCGCGCATGCACGTGCGCACATGTGTGCATTTCTTCTGGAGGTCAGAAGAAGATACTGAATCCCCTAGAACTGATGTTAACAGGTAGTTGGGAGTCACTAAATAGGTTCTGGGAACCAGACCCAGGTCCTCCGCAAGAATAACTTAACAGCTGAGCAGTCTCTCCAGCTCCAGATGCTACACACATTTAAAATGATAATGGTTTAGAAGTAATAGGGACTGCAGAGAAAAATAAGGCCCACAGAGGTAGATTTATCCTGAGCAGTACATCAAGTACCTGACAGCTGTGATTAGAACCCATGGCCATCAGCCCTCCAGGCCATGTCCCCACTCCTGAGTCTGAGATGCCTCGGACACACTTATACACAGGAGCCTAAGTACTTTGAAAAAGACTGCTGCCGCAGGTTTCCCACCACAAGACAGAGCAGTATTGGTGTTTGCAGGTACTGTAGAGACTCAACCCTGAGAACTCCCGTGTGCCAACTGCCAGGGCAGGAATGGGGTAGGAGGTGGAATGGGAGGAAACAGGTCATTTCTGGAAGGTACTGGTGACTGAGGAAGTTAGACAAATCAAAATGTTAACTGTTTTAATACAGATTAGCACAGGGGACTGGGAAGGAAACAGACCATTTTAGGGAAACGTTAGAGGATGAAACTTGAAAATGGTTAAGAAAAAATGAGCAATGCTGTGATCACTGTTATGAAAACAACAATAGAACTTGCAACTGAGGTCAGCCTGCTGCCCTCCAGCTCTCACCAGGAGAAAGCTGTCTCCTCTTGGCCTTTGGCCTGCTGGCCTCTCACATCCCTGGTTCCTAGAGAAGACTTTTTCCTTCTTTGCTCTTAGGCTCTGCTACTGACTGTCTTCCCTCACCTAGGGATTTTAAGCAGTTTATTTTTTGTTTGTCCATCTGTTTATTTGATTGCTTATCGAGACAGGATTTCTCAATGTAGCCCTGGCTGTGCTAGAACTGACTCTTGAGACCAGGCTGGCCTTGAACTCAGAGATCTGCCTGCCCCTGTCTCTAAAGTGCTGGGATTAAAGGCTTGAGCCACCACTGCCCACCCAGTGGCAGTTTATTTTCTATCCACAGATACATTCGGGTAATTGCTATATTTTTTATGCCATCCTGATTTACTCAGGGCATCAGGTGTGGTGGCAAGGAACCCTTACCCACTGAGCCATTTCCCCCTGCCCTCTCCTCCCATCACTAGTGTAAATGGCCAATGATACTAATGGCATAAGCATCGCTGTTTTCATAGTGCTTTAGTATATACCAAGTGTCTTAACCGGCTTGACTTATTTGACTTGTTATCTCTTGACACCCCTATGTATGATATGCATATACAGTAAGGCAGGGAGAGGGGCGAGTTCTGGAAGACAAGGTTCTGTTACATAGCTCTGGTTGACATTGATTCATGGTGATCCTCCTGCCCCAGCCTTCTGAGTGCTGGCCTGCACCACCATACATACCCAGGTCCTGTCCTTTCACTAACAGAAACAGAGAGCAGGAGCTGTTGTGGGGAGGGAACAGAGAAAATCCAAGTTACACATTTATCCATGGGCCACCCCTCAGTAAATGGCTGGCAGCAAATGTGTTTGAACTGAGATCTTTTCTGCCTTGTATACCCTGGGAGTTGTGCAGAAGCTGGGACTCAACTCTAACTGTGTGCCTTGTTCTCCTGTCTGTACCTTGAGCCATTCCCAGTTAGTATCACCCACCAGTGCCCTGCCAAGCAGGAGAGTTAGTTCATTAGAGAGAGATGGCCGCAAGTCTGAGCCCAGGAAAGCCTGCTGTGCCCACCCCCCTCTCCCCAGCGCAGCACAGGCTGCTCTGCCCTGACTGGCAGCCTGCATTAAGCATTCTACTTATCATCTCAGGGATGATGGAATCCTAACCTTTTCGGAGACACCGTGCTCTGTCACAAGCATTGCTCTTTTTAAAAGAGATTAATTCACTTGCCGCATTTTGTCCATTGGTGAAAATCACCAGGGGGAGCAAGGGTGGCTTTCTCTGGCCTCAGAGGCCCTTTCAACTACTCTCAGCAGGCAGTCCCCACCCCACCCCACACCCAGCCTGCTCAGGACTTTGAAATGAGTGCCTGCTGAGCATTCACTTGACAAAAAGCAGCAAAATGAACTAGATGTGGTTTGTGAAGTCCTAACTTTGAGGGATGCTCTGCACTGAGGGAAAGCAGAGGAGACACAGTGCCCTCCCCACCCCTGGCTCAGCACCTCAAGTGGGTAACTTGTGGTTGGGTTTGCTGTGGTGCTGTGAGCTTAGCTCTGATTCTTCCTCACTTTACAGAGCCCCACAGGTATGCCATGTCTCTCAGTCCCCACAACCACCTTGCATGGGCAGGGTTAGCATCCCCTCCTTCACAGCAAGTGGCGACAGAGCCTGGATCCTTGCTGTCTTCCAGTACACCCTGGCCCCAAGAGGCTGCAAAGAGTAATTCTCTGTCCCGAGCTGGGCTTGAGAGCTCTCCCTGAGGAACAGCGCTGTTCTCCCCCTCCGGTGACTGACCCCTTTTCAGAGCCCTGCCCTGATATGTATGTGTGGATATGGAAATGGCAGAGTGCCGTCCTCACTGACCTCAGAGAAGCTCACTGAGGGGCTGTGATTGCTTAGGGTGCTGGGATAGTAAGTGCAGAGCTTTGCTTTGCGCTAGACTAGACACGGGGCTTCTGACTTCCCAGACAAGGTTTTATTGTATATTTCAGGCTGGCCTTGAACTTGCAGCAATTCTAGTGCCCCAGCCTCCCAGTGAAAGGTATGTACAACTATGCTGAACTGGCCTTACAAAAAGAGTTTTATTTTGTTTTGTTTTTCTTAAAACTAACAAAAAAAAACTTTGCAGAAAAAACAAACCCATATATGTAAGTAGTTCAGATTGTTCATTATCACAAGTTAAAAACAGCAGTATATCCTTTGTATGCCTTAGATTTGTAATTCCAACATCCAGGGGGCTAACATATGAGTCAAGGCCAGCTTGGGCTGCTTAGGAAGTTCAAGGCTGATATAGGCAACATAGTAAACTTTGTTTCAAAACAAAAATAAAAAGTCTTGTATTGCAAAGTGTTTCAAGACAAGGCATGCACAGAGGCCCCCTGTCTTGCTGGTCTAAAGGTCAATAGAACAAGATTTCCTAAGGATACTGACCCTGTTGTTCACACCACATACACTCATGCATGCCCTGGGATCCACACAAGTTCCATTCCCAAGGAAATAGTTTCATAGGTCCCAGGGAACATGGAGAGGATGTCCTTTGAGCATTGTTTTTGGTGGCTAGCTGGGTATCCCTGGGAGAGGGTAGGGAAGAATATGATGGATTGTTCTGGTCCCCTCTTCTCATCGTCCTCCTTTCATGGCCATGGATAATAAAGAAGATAAGAACCCTAGGTATAAATTTTCTGTGGGGGAAAAAACATTGCTTTTGCATAAACTCTGTGGTATCATGGAAGTATTTTGCTCGGAAGTAGACGTATCTGAAGTACAACGGTAGATGAAGTTCTGGTCCTTGCTGTGATTCTGAAGGAAGCTTCAGATAGGATAGAAGATCAGGACAAGATGGAGAAAATCCTTTGCCCTTTCCTCATTGGATACCTGCCTAGTTGATAGATCATGTTTTGTGGGATTGCATGCATGCGTGGTTAGACACAGTCTTGCTACATTCCAGGCTGTCCTAGAATTCATTGTGTGGTCCATCTGACTCATGGGACTCATCCCGCCTGGGCCTGAGGATTATAGGATGGAGCCACCATGTCTGCCTGAATTGAATTCTTGACTTTGTCCTCTATTTCTAGCACCATGGTCTTTGATAGCCTGCTGTCCTAAGTCATCCTTTTAGAGCAGATGCCATGTCTTCTTGCCCACATATAGAATCTAGCACAGGACCATGCCATTGGCTGACTGAAATCAGTTTCTGTCTTTTCCTTTTGTGTTATAAGAAGAGAGGTACTGTCTGGAGGTAGACTGGTAAAGTGAGGTAAGGAGGGTCCATCTGTAGAATGGTTATCAACCTCCTGTGTGACCCCTTCACAAGTCATTTCCCCTTGTTATACCTGTCTCCTCATCCATTAAGAGATTACTATCTGCTCCTTAAGCTTATGAAGAGTAAATAAACTCAGGAACTTGAAGTTCCAAGAGGGCAGTCCATGCTCTACAAGGTACTAAGTAAGACATGGCTTTGTTCAACCTGTCTTTGTCTGCCTTGTGTTATATGGACCAGGACCCAGGATTCAGGTTTATTTACAGTGATGTGCTTTTAGACCTTGGATTTGTTGGTTTGCTTGACAGTCACTGAACTCCTGTGTACTAAGCACCTGGCCCCAATAGTTCTGTGTGGGCTCCAGTGGGGACCTAACTTAGCATTTCTTAAGTTCTTTCCTACTTTCTTTGGGTTGAAAGATTTGTATTTTCCAAACAGCCACGATAAAATACAGTTGAGCAATGTTCCTTTTGTAAACAAGGAACTATGTAGACAAGACTAAATCTGTCAGGTCTTTTAAGGGAGAGGATATTGGCACCAGGTTTGTCTCACATGGCCTGAGGCTGCAAAAGGACTGAGAGGTTCTTGGACCAGGGAAATAGGAATGTCATAATAACACTATTAAGATAAGAAGGCTGGGCTGGAGAGATGGCTCAGCAGGTAAGAGCACCCGACTGTTCTTCCAAAGGTGCAGAGTTCAAATCCCAGCAACCACATGGTGGCTCACAACCATCCGTAACAAGATCTGACGCCCTCTTCTGGAGTGTCTGAAGACAGCTACAGTGTTCTTACATATAATAAATAAATAAAAAATAATAAAAAATAAAAAAAGATAAGAAGGCAAAGTCCTTTTTAGATGGCTTGGGAGGGTGACAGTAGGGATCTGAGAAGGAGAAGGGGAGGGGAAGTCTCAGGTGAGGAGGGTGACCAGTGGCTGTGATTGGAGGTTAGTTGTCAAAGGCCTCTGTTTCCAGAACTGCCCAGCTCCCGTATTTGTGTTTATCTGCTCAGGTGAGTCCTCACTGTGTTGTCCAGACTGGCCTTGCACTTACTACGTGCCCTGCTTTTTTTTTTTCTAGTGCATTCTACAATATACTCCTGTCCATTGTAAGCCACACACTGAAAATATCTTCTGTCTCTTGTCAGGCTGTTATCAGAAGGTGCAAATGTCAACGCAAGGCACAAACTTGGCTGGACAGCACTGATGGTGGCATCCATCAGCCACAATGAGAGGTAAGACTCACGTTCTATCCAGAGCTGTCCGAGGTGGTGGGCCTGCATAGTGGATGTGGAGAGCCATGGTGGTTTCAGATCCCAGCAGTACTGTTCATAGCTTTGTGACCTTGGGCAAGTCATTGGTGTTATCATCTTGTTTAAGAGTAGATTATAAATGGTTACATGTGCATGTGTGAGTTTTTATCATCTTGAGAAGCCTTTGGTCACTGCCCCCATTGAGGGCTCTAGTGGCTTTTTATTTGAAGGGTCTGGAGGCTTCATTCCTCCTACCTATTGGTAGCTGTGATGCTTTCCCACCTACTATTTCTTTCATTTGAGGTTGTAGCTATTGTTTAAAGTTGAAAAGCAGGGGCTGGAGAGAGAGCTCAGTCACTAAGGTGCACAAGGACCTAAGTTTGGATCTCTAGCACTATTTACAAGCCAAGTGCTTCTGTAACCCCAGCACTGAGAGGATTGTGGGAACAGAGGCAAGTGAATCCCAGGGACTCTTTGGCCAGCCGATCAGTCAGTGAGTTCCAGGTTCCATGAGGGCCATGCGTAAAAAATAAGGTGAATTAGGCTAGGCATGGTGGCGTGAGTCTTTAATCCCAGAGTCAGGAGGCAGAGGCTGCTAGAGCTCCTGAGTTTACAGTTAGCCTGGTCTACATAGCTAGTTCTAGGCCAACTAGGGTTAAATAATGAGACTCTGACTCAAAACTTTAATCAATCAATCAATCAATCATTGGACCTCACATTTGCCTCTAGTGCTCCCCTCCCCCAGGGATGAGCACATGGACAGGCACACACAACACACACCAGAAGTCATTGTATGATAGAAATTATACAACACCAAAAAAAGTGTTTTTAGACTTTTTCATGCAGTACTGGGAATTGAACCTAGGGCTTCAGGCATGCAAGGTAAGCCAGTGAGACATGCCAGCTTTTAAAGGGATGCTTTCAGAGAAGTATTAGACCCTTCAGTAGAAGCTACTCAAAGTGATAGTTGGAGGAACCAATTTTAATTCTCCCATCAAGCAGGTCTTTAAAGCTCTTATCTGCCAGTTCTGGCCACTTTGGAAGAATCTGAAATGTGGAGGAAAACCCCCAAACTGAAATTTTAAGGAGGCAGTCTGCTTCAGATCCCCTGAACCTGTAGCTCCCCTTGAGATAGGTCTCTCTTTGCTTTTGTCATAAACTTGGTCCCAATGACTGTTTCCTTATTTACCATCCTCAGCTCCAAGCCTTTATCTTTTAAAGGTAATAGATACATGCTGGTGATGCACTTCAGTGGTAGAGTGATTGCTTGCTGGCATGCTTGCAGCCCTGAATTCAGTCTATAGCATTATAAAACAAAAGGAAAAAGAAGGAACTATGTATACTTTGCTTTGGAGAGATCCAGTTGTGATTCTTACTCTTCATTGAATTTCAGAACTCTGTGGGTACCTGATTCTCTCCATGAGAAATTAATTTCCCAAACATTCAGTAAATACGTATGCTAGTCTTTGAAAAATCAGACCTTGGGGAGCTCATAATATAGTGTGGGAAAGAAGTACAAGTAAACAAGTAAAGGAAATAAAATGTGTCTCCAAAGGGGTGGACAGGAAAGGAGAGGGAGAGGGAGAGAGAGAGAAAGAATATGAGATGGGTCAGTCAGTGATTTGGTGCAGGGTGAGGCAGAGGAGTGAAGGGTCTGTAAAGCAGACTGGGGTTCACTGCTTCTTACGAGTCAAGTAAGAATCTTGTCTGCTATAGGTTATATGTGGGGAGTAGTTTCTCTCTGGCGACCAGGATAGACCTCTGTGTACACAAACACATGTTACCATACATATTGTTTGCCACCACTGGTTCTCCACCCACCTCCCTGTTGGCTTCCCCAGTTTACATGTTTTTCCACATGTCTGGAAGAGCCAGTGATGAAGAAGCAAATGGTGTGTTTCTTCTGTGTGTGGTATTTGCAGAGTTGGGACTAAATAGGAAGTAGCACTCCTCTTAAGAACACTGTACGTTAGTGAGCAGACAGCTCGGGGGTGTGCTTTGGGGTCAGTGCTGGCTGCGCGCGCGCCCCAGGGGTCTTAGCAAAACTGTGATGCCTGTGAGAGTGTTGGCTTCCTTGGTTCCTAAGACTATTACTAGTTGGTTGTTGTTGTTGTCTGTTTTATCTTTTTAAAGATTTTTTTCATATATATATTTTTGATCATATTCTTTCTGCTTCCCCAATGCCTCTAGATCTTTCCCAACTCCTCATCAACCTCAATTCATGTTTTTTTATATATATATATATATATATATATATATATATATATATATATATATATATATATATATATATTTGTTACACATTGGGCATAACTCTGAACTCTCCCTTTCTGTTGTTTTGGTTTTTTTTAACTGATGCTGGAAATTGAACATAGGTCTTCTTTGGAAGTAGGGGTTGAGATAGGGTTTCATGTAGCCCAGGCTAACTCTGAACTCCTGATCCTCCTGCCTTAGCCTCCTGAGTGCTAGGATTTAAGTGTGTGTCACTATGTCCAGCCTAATTACCAGCATTTTGGTTTTTAAATACGGTAGGTGAGAAGGTTACATACAAAGTTAGTAGTCCCATGTATGTAGGTGTGCTCGCTGATTTGTGTACTTACGGAGATGAGAAATCAATGTTGGACATTTTTCCTATCTCACTCTTCATTGTATTTTGAGACGCAGTCCCGTATTGGACTTGCTGCTTTGACTGACTAAGCTAACAGGCGCCTCAGATCCACCTGGCTCTGCTCATCCCCAGCACTGGAGTTACAGACACAGTGCCATACCCAGCTGTTACATGAGCACTAAGATTCACACTCAGGCCTCATGTTTGCCCAGCAAGTACTTTACCCCTTGAGCCAGCTGGCCACAACTACTGGGTTTTTAAGCATCCATTCTATATCATCCTCTTCCTTCCATTATCCAAATGGAACACTTGTCTAGTTGGGTTTATTTATTAATATTATAAAAGTTTGGGGGTTTCTACTTTCTGTTAGGTATTTGAAATAGTATCAATGTTAGATCTCTGGCCATATAGAATTCTTTGGAAGAAAAATATGAATGGAAAGTAGAGAGGTCCTGCCCCTTCATTTAAGACTTCTGCTTTCTTTAGATGTTTGCAGCTTGTGGACCATAGTAACACAGTTCACCCTCAGGCATCAGCTTAACGTGTTAAGTCCATAGGGATCTAGTACATAATCACTTCAGATCTTTAAGGAGCTTAACTCCTTACCAGTTGAGTTTTTTGAATGTATTTGTTCAGTTTTGAATAGGAAATGCAGTGTTATCACTGTAAATTTAATAAGTATGCACAGAAGCTTAATTTAAGATTTAGTCCTTTATTTATAAAAAGGGTTCCAAGTGACTTAAATACATATATATTCACTCAAATAAATAAATAAATAAGACTTAAAACTAGGTTGAGATCAAGGCAATATTTTTTCAAAGCAATATTTTTAAAAGAAAAGATAATTGTATGTGGATATTGAACCAGAGGTTTTCTTTTCCAAAAGTAGGTTGTTTGTGTAAAAAATTGATAATGTAGCAGTCTCCTGAATTTCTTCTTTTTTTTAAGATATAATTTTTATTTATATGGGTACACTGTAGCTGTCTTCAGACACACCAGAAGAAGGCATCTGATTCCGTTACAGCCACCATGTGGTTGCTCACAATTGAACTCAGAACCTCTGGAAGAGCAGCCAGTGCTCTTAACCACTGAGCCATCTATCCAGCCCTCCTGAATTTCTTCTATCTTGAGATTAGTCCCTGAGTCACACTTAAGTGAGTTCTAATTTTATGTAAGTGGGAATATGGGGTACTGATTGTAAATTAGGTAACTAATAAAGCCAAATAATAATTCAGAGTTTTGTTTTTCTGGAGAGAAAAACTTTGTACTGAAGTTCTTTTTATATTATTTCATATGTCTAGCAAAATCTAACCATGACGTGTCAGATACTGGTGTACTGAGTCGCATGAAGAGTCAGAGAGTAAGCAATCACAAACTTTGTCCTATAAAAACATTACTTGAGGGAATGGGAAAATGGTTGGTCTGTAAAGTCTGGCTGTATAAGAAGATCCACATACAAAGCGAGGCAGGACAGTGTACCCACCTGCCTTTAATCCTAGCCATGTTAAGGCAAAAATGGGCAGGTCCCAGGGCCTTGGCTGGCCTGCCCTACCAAGCTTAAGAGTTCAATGAGTGATCCTGTTTCAAAAACTAAGGTAGAGAGCATTGAAGAAGACATCCAGCTTCAGCCTCTAGCTTCCACACATGTGCCTGCAAATACATGGCATACTTGCACGCATGTGCGCGTACACACACACATGAAGTTTGCTGATCTCGAGGACTTGAGTAATATAATGGCCATCGTCCTGAAAGTCAAAGACTTATTACTAACACTCTTCAGGACTGTTCTTTGCTTAGCCCCTGTAGCAGCTCGGGCAGACTTTTAACAGTAGCAGTAACTGGTTTGTCTCTGAGCCCTTGATGAGCCTCCTGCCGTGAGGAAGGCTCTTGTTTAGCCTAAGTCTGGGTGCCCCGTTCTGTGTTGCACTCTGACCCAACCAAACTAAAGGCTAAGCCACCCAGTCCTGGGACAATCACTTCGGCTTCCAATAGCCTTCACCATCTAGTCCAAATATATGGGGCTTTCAGTGAAATTCAATTAGTCTTTCTTTGAGAAGAAAAAGAAATCCAATTTTACCAAACACGGACAGACGGTGGACAGCACTTTGATGTTACAACCTCTCAGTGATGCTTTGCTTAGTCACAAGTTCATAAGCAAGAAGGCTTAATTACTTGGGAAAACACAAGATTAAAGCTAGACACAATGTCTGAGTATCCGCTGTCGAGCGACTTGATTCGAACCCATGCACCCAGTTCGTGTGTGGTGGAAACTTTGATGTGTGGGATGACAAGCTGAAAGTCGTGACCCGCTTGGAGAAACTCCTTCAGATGGCAGTTGCAGGATATGTAGGCAGAGAGGCAGGGTCTGCCAGGCCTTGTTTGCACAACTTTGATGTCCAAGAAGCCACAGGCTCCTCTATTTGCTCTTTCACTGAAGGATGGATTGGGAGCCTCCTACGTTTCCCAGTGGACAATGGCCACCGATGGAGTGTGACGACTGTTGACCATTCCAGAAGCCTGGCGAACCAGAACAGGGCTTTGGGAAGTACAGGGTGGGCGGGTGTGTGGTGTGTGTGTGTGTGAACGTCAAAAGCTGTTTTTAGGACAGTCGTTTCTCCAGATGTAGCTTTCCTTAAAGCCCTGATGTGGTTGGGAGCATGCAGTGGAAATAAAAATAGTCTATTAGCACACACCAAGTACAGATGATTCTTAAGGTCCAGTAGGCCAAGTGTACTTGCAAATTGAAAGTCTTTTTATCCCCTTCATCAGAGTATATGTGCAGAGAGAAGTGGCATGGGGGGAAAGGCATAATTCAAATCATTTTAGTTTATAATTCCTCAAAAAGCAAGTTGTGAAAACTTGTCTAATAAGGAAGTAGTATTAGAATATATAAAGAACTTTTACAAATCAATTTAAAGACAAGCAACTTAATTTCTTCTTAAAGAGGGCAAAAGACTCGAGATGTTTCACTTAAATAAGGGATAGGTGGAAAATGTGCACATGAAAAACATAACCTTAGTCATTGGGAAATGGAAATTAAAATTATGATAGTATGTACTAAGTCCTGGCAAAGTTGCAAAAAGAATTGCCACGCATTGTTTATAGGACTGTATAATGATACAGCCACATCCAAAAACACTTGAACAGTTTCTTACAAAAGGAAAGCAGTCGTTTGCCATGTAGCCCAGAAATACCAACTCCTAGAGAAGTAAGGTATTTGTCTTAGAGAATATGCCTTCAATGCAAATACCCATAGCTGCTTTATTTGTATAATGGCTAAAACCTGGGTGTCACCCATGTCCATCAAGTAGCAAATGGACAAATTGTGGTACATCCACATAATCAGTACTCCGTGATTTAGGGAATCAAAAGCAAGGGGAGCTGGAGAGATGGTTTAGTGTTTAAGAGCACATACTGCTTTCACAGAGGACCTGAGTTCATTCAGTTCCCAGCACCAACATCAGGCAGCTCATAAACACCTGTAACACCAGCTCCAGGTGATTGGACACCCTCTTCTGGACTCCACATGCATCTACACCTACCCCTCCCCCATAACATAATTCAAAATAATTCTGCATTTTGAAATAGGGTCTTACAGTATAGTTCCATCCAGCTTCAAACTCACAGAGATGTTTTCTTTGCTTCCTTTAAAGGTGTGCGTCACCATACCTCTAGCAATACATATCCATATAAAACTCAATATTGAAGGATCGAGGACAGGCAGCTTCCTGGAACTTGCTAGCCAGCCAACTTAATTGAAATGCCACCTTCAGGTACTACAAGAGACCCTCTCACAAAGGAATAAAGCACAGAGTGTGACAGAGGATGACAGCTGACACCCAAGTTCTCCTCTCATCTCTGCATGCACAGCCATAAGTATCTCCACCTCCACACACAAAGAGGGAGAACTCTGTGTGAGGAACTCCTACTCAGTACACGCAACAACAAAAAGGTGTCCTCAGAAGCCTTATTGTAAAGGAAAGCCAACACCAACAGCCACCTCTGGTAAAATTCCATTTATGTCATATTCTGGGAAAGGTAGTGTTCTAGGGACAATAATCAGATGAGTTGTTGAATTTGGGAGTACAAAGGGGGCATAGGACCTTTTAGGATGGTGGAAATATTCTGTCTTAATGATTGTGGTGCTTATCTATACAGTTATCATTGCATTAAGTCATACATCTTGAAAAGTTGTCCTCAGCTACAAAGTGAGGTCAAGACCGATTTGGTTATGTCTCTGTTGAGACCCTGACTATATATATTCTTCGAAAGGGTGCATGTAAGATAAATGATAATCAAAGGATAAATGATACTTTAGGAAACTTGACTTAGAAAAGCAATGTTGAAAGCTGTTGTTCCAGAGTTGGATGTGGTGGGTCATATCTGCAATCCCAATATTTGAAAGGCTGAGACAGGAGGATTTCCACGAGTTGGAATCCAGTCTGGGCTATATAATGAGTTCAGGCCAGCCTGGTCTAGAGTGAAATCTGTCCTTAAAAAATCAAAATAAATCTTGTAATCCTAGCACTCAGGCAGAGGCAAGATCACGCAGGAAGCTCAAGGCCCTCTGGGGCTACATATTGAGGTTCTGTGCCAGAAACAAGTTAAATAGCTAGATAAATATATAAGTAAGTACATAAAAAACTGTCACTTCTCTCTAATATTCATTATTATCTGTGACCAGTGATGTACTTAGAATTTGTTTGTGGTGTCAGAGTTTTTTCATATGGGTGAAGTGTTTTTAATTCTTTCTGTTGGTGATCCCCAGCAATAGAGTACTATGTTCTCATGGTTAGTAGAGAATGGAGATCAGGGTTGGAGAGATGGCTCAGCAGTTAAGAGCACCAACTGCTCTTCCAGAGGTCCTGAGTTCAATTCCCAGCAACCACATGGTAGCTCACAACCATCTGTAATGGGGCCTGGTGCCCTCTTCTGGTGTGTCTGAAGAGAGCAGTGGTTGTGTACTCATATGCAATAAATAAATAAATAAAGATCAGTGATTTCATGAAGTATTGCTACTGATGAACCATGAGAGAGTCACCTTTGGCACATCACAAACTGGGTTCGCAAGGCATATGACTCTTCATTCCAGTGAGGGGAGAGCCTGAGCTCTTAGACAGGGGTGTTGTCTTTTCCCCACCTTTGTTGGGCTCCTTACCCCTAGGTTTGCTGGTCAGTGAGACCCCTAAGTAGTGAGGCTGTTTCTAGGATCCTGAAAGAGACATTCAGACTTGAGTCTCCTTGGGCCTGCCTGCAAGCCCATACCTCAGAGATGGTGAGAATCATAGGCAGAGAGAGGACACCAGCAGAACTGTTTGAAATTCCCCATGAGAACTTCCCTCCTCCTCCTGCCTTGCCTACCCCCACCCCCAAGTGCACTTCATCAGCATCGGAAGGACTGGTTCCCGGCACTGCCTGCCCTGCTTGGCTGGCGTCCCTGAGGAACTGAGCTAATGAGTGGATAACACGCATTTGCCAAGGCCTTCCTGGATGTGGTACCTGGGCTTTGTTAATTTTCAGATGCTGCCATCCTTGGCTGACGACCATTTAATTCTCTTTCAGAAGAGTCATTTATTTTTAGCATTTGCTTATTTTCCCTCCACCTCACCCAGGGAAGGGGACCATTAAGTCCTGTCTGTAAGAAAGCAGAGTACCAGCCAGGTTGCTGTCCTACAGGGGGGTTCTGTAAGCCTCCCCTGTGCACCCAGAGGCTCCACAGGTGGTCTTAGTACGCTGGACATGTGGCAGCTTCCCTGGCAGCCTCTTTCCCTGCTGCCTGGATCAGAGGTAGACCAGGATGGAAGGAGGAGCTGGCAGGATCTACGACCAGAGAGAGTCTGCTAAGGGAAGACTCTCGTAGTTATAGTTTCTATTGCTGAGATGAAACACCATGATTAAAGCAACCGAGGGAGGAAAGGATTTATTTGGCTTACACTTCTAATCTAGTTCATCATTGAAGGAAATGGGGACAGGAACTCAAACAGAGCAGGAACCTGGAGGCAGGAGCTGATGCAGAAGATATGGAGAGGTGCTTGCTACTGGCTTCCTCTGTGGCTAGTGGCAGCATCCACAAATGGGCTGGGCCCTCCCTCCCTGTCAATCATTAATTAAAATGCCCTACAGCTGGATCTTATGGAGGCATTTTCTCAATTGAGGTACACTTCTCTCAGATGACTTTAGTCAGATAGGTTAAAAACTACCCAGCACACATACCCTAGTTATAAGCATTGAGCACCTTTCTCTCTGCCTGTGACTGCCTGTCCATCCTTCATCTCAGGATATCTGCAAATGCAGAGCCAAGCTGTTTGAAAATGGCAACATCATATCAGTGTCAGAAGGTTTGACATCCCTAGCTAGTATATGAACAATTGAGGGCTCTAGAGTCAGATACCTGTGTTCAAATTCACATTGTGCCTCTTACTCATTAGATGATTGGCAAGTTATTTGACTTTTAGGTGATTGCTTCCCCAGCTGTAAAACAGGATAATAAACAAAGCTGTGAGGGTCAAATGTATAAAGTGTTTAGAACAGTACCTCCAATGTAGTAAGCAGTGGTGAGGTTAAGTGCCTTCTTTATTATTACTGACTTCCCTAGAACAACCCCAGGTAAGCCTGCCTTAGATGTAATGGCATTGGTACCTGTCTCAGTAACTCTTAGGTGGCTGAATTAGTTGGGCTCTGGGATTCTTTTTGTACCCCTTTCCCTCTAAGAAACTGGGCTTATACCAGAGGACCCTTGAGTAGCATTCCTTGATATGTAGCTGGCTTTTGTCCCAGGTGGCCCTCTGCCCAATGCAGGATAGTGCCCAGTATTTCCCAGCAAGGAGGGTGGGCAAGGATGCTGGCCAAGTGCCTGGAATGCTAGTATCATGCCCCCAGAAAAAGTGTTCAGGGCTTGATGGTTCTCCACTGCTGCTGCTGTTGCCGATTACCTCTGAGTAACAAAGAATCATTTCTAATCCCATTTGGAATCGTTGTTCATGATAATCCTGTTTTGTAGTAATGATATTCCAATTGCAGCATGCTCCCGTTTCAAGTTTGGCAGATGCATGCCTCGACCTCAGGCAACCCAAGACACTGCTCGATGGAAAGCCGTGCCAGCTCATTTGCCTAAAGTATCGGCCCCTTCCCCCCTTCCTCCTTCAATTCTGTATCCTATCATGGGGTTATGTGTTCAGTGCTTTCTTCTGGAGAGTGTCAGTTGGGACAGGAAGGTATCCAGTGCCATCTGGTTCAGCTGTAGTTAGGAAAGGCTAGTCATTTTCGGGACTGTGATATGATCCAGACCCATACCTCTCTTAAGAGACATCTTCCAATGCATCTGTGCCACAAGCTGCCTATCTGACTAGGACTCCAAGGCTGGAGGAGCAGGAGTCTGAGTTAGATAAGGCTGCCCAGTTTCAAATCTCAAGTTTCAACATTGTATTTAGTTATCTCTTGTGACATCTACATGAATAAAATATATTGTAGGAAACAATATATTTGCACTAATAAGTGGTGAAATAACCTGGTTAATTGTTTATATATGGATGTAAGGCTACAGAGTCAAAGTCAAGTGATGAGCCATGGGGCTGTGTTCTTTTCAGTAGCTGTGTCACTGAATTCATTGAGGCCAACCAAATTGGCAGATTAAATGATGTGCAAAGGCACACTGATAGGTTATGTGAAAGGACATTATCTCTCTGAGTTATAGTAATGGTTACATCAGTGCTGGTAAAAATTAATGGAGTCAGAGGTATAGCTCAGGGTTATAGTGTTTGTCTGTCATGTATAATCTTGGATTCAGGTCCCAGGACTGCAAAAAGAATTTATCTATGTGTGTGCATGTATGTGTAAGTGAGGACTAGAGATCAACATTGGGTCTCTTCCTCAGTGTTTGTTTTTTGAGACAGCTTCTCACTGAACCTGGAGGTCACCCTTTGGCTACACTGACTGGCAGTGAGCACTAGGAATCTGCCCGCCTCCAGTGCTGCGTGCAGGCACTGCTTCCTCACTAGACTTAGTGTGAGTGCGAAGGCGTGAACTCAAGTCTTCTGCTTGCACAACAGGCACTTTTCTAACTGACTGAGCCATCTTCCCAACCCAAGAATTCTTATTTATTTTTAAGATATTTGCTTGTTTTTTGAGACAAGGTCTCTGTATAGCCTTGGCTCTCCTGGAATTTGCTCTGTAGTCCAAGTTGCCCTTCATCTGCCTTCCAAGTGCTGGGATTAAAGGCGTTTGCCACCGCTGCCTTGCTTTAAAAGTTTTTTTTCTTTTATTGTGTGGTATTCTGTCTACATGTATACCTAGTGCCCACAGCAAGAGGGTGTCGGATCTCCTGGAAGTTGAGTTACAGGCTATGATTGTTTGTATGAGAACAGCTCCCACAAATTCATATATTTGTATAGTTGGTTCCCCGTTGGTGGAACTATTTGGGAAGGAGAGATGTGTCATTGGGGGTGGGCTTTGAGGTTTTACAAGACTCAAGCCTTTTCCAGTGTGTCTCTCTGCCTCCTGCTTTTGGTTTTGAGATGTGATCCCTCAGGTGTTCCTGCTGCCGTGCTTTCTTTTCACCCTGCCATGATGAATTTTAGCCTTCTGAAGCCATAAGCCCAGTTAGACACTTTCTTTGATAATTTGCCTAAGTCATGGTGTCTTAGCAGTAGAAAAGTCACTAATACACAGTGGTGAGCCACAATATAGGAGCTGGGAACTAAACCCAGGACCTGGAAGAGGAGCCAGTAACCATTTCTTAACCATTGTGTCATTCTTCCAGCCCCCTAAGAATTATTGTTAATTAAAAAAAGAAAAGAAAAATAGCTGCGAGTTGTGGTGCATGCCTTTTAGTCCTAGCACTTGGGAGGCAAAAGCAGGTGGCTTTGTAAGTTTGAGACCAGCCTGGTCTACAGTTTGAGCTCCAGGATAGAGCTCTTTTACAGAGAAATCCTGTCTCAGCAAAAACAAAAACAAAACAAAAAATTAATAGGAGAACTTGAGAAATGACTCAGTAGTTAATGAGGGCATCTACATTCATGTGCACACACACCAATATAAACACACAGACACCAACACACATCAACACACATACATATAAGTAAAATGAATCTTTAAAAGCAAAGAAAAAATAACAGGGGTGAATGTATAGGTAGTAGATATAACCAAACCCTGTTAAATCTAGGAAATACTAAAGTGCTGACTAAGCCTGTCTCAAGTGCCCCATCGTACTCTGATGGGTCATTTGCCCAGAGAATCTAGTTTAGACTCATGCTATACTCAGAAGCCCTGACAATAAGGTTTGGTGACCATATATTATGAGCCACAGCCTGGAGGTCATGGAGTCATCTTTAGAACTAGGCAAGGATTTTCCTGGAAAGGCTAAGGTGGGTGATCTTGATTCCTTGATTCTCACCTTTCTATGCCATGCTTTCCTTGAACACCTAGATGTGTCACCCATCTTGGCACATTGTCCCTTGTTCCAGCTAGCCCCTGTAACCTGCTCTGCTTTAACTGCCATCTGACAATAACACTGTCTTCAGTTCCTAGTAAGGATCTGAGACTAGGAGATAGTACAGCAGCTAGTCCAGATGGCCGTGGCGCACATCTGAGAGTTACAGGCAGGTGAACCTCTGAGTTCAAGGCCAGCCTGAGATAGATGAGAGCCATTGAGGCTTAAGGAATACATCTTGGGTTTAGACCCAATCTGACCTGTTTTTACAAACGTTGGCTTATTTAGTGTATACTTTTGGTTCTTGCTGTGCCTCTGTTTACTCTTTTACAAAATCTACTGTCCCTTGCAAGTTGCATAAAGATCTGAAATAGTGATTCTGTGAGGTGTCTAGTCCACTGGAGCTTATTATAATGGATGGTTACTGGTTTCATAGTAACTGTGCAGACACTTATTATTGTGAGAGACTGGAACACATTTTTCACAGGTACCTTACTTACTACCTTTTAATTTGTTTGTAAAGATGCCAGTTTAACAAAGAAAATTCTCTTTCCCTGACCTTTACCTCCCCAGTTTATGCACAATGCTGCAGAGCCTCTAGAGTTGGCTACATTAGTGCCTCTGGCCAGGCTGCCCAGCCTCATGAGCAGTCATGAGCTCATGACTGTCCAGCCAAGCTCCCAAACTGACGACTTGACTTCTTCATTGAGGTGTGAACTAGATTGAAAACAGGTCACTCTTTGCCCTTTCCTGCTTTTGACACTTGTCATAGTGGCCCTGTGTATGCTTCAGATGTGGGATGTGGGAGAGGAGGAGGACATGGAGTGTCTTGTGAAGCTTAACATTGTTTGGGGATGACCTAGATCTGAGATCACTGCCTTCTTTAGTTCATCAACTCCAGCTACTCATCAGCCGTCTTGCACACATCTGGTCCAGCACCGGCTCAGCTCACACCAGTCTTCCCTTCTCTCCCCACACCACTGCAGCCTCTAAAAGCAGAAAGCAAGCTTTACTCTGATCAGTGTAAGTGCTCTCCCTCACTGAGGCCTGACAGCAACAGCTCACTGGGGTCAGAGGGAGCCAGCTTCCGACAAGCACTCCCACTTCTAATCTAATTACTGCTCGATCAACAAATTAATTAGCTAAGGCTCCAAAGGGAATTCCCTGAATCCCAGGCACTGCCAGGTGGGGACCACTCTCCCCAGCATTCTCAGTTCTGTCTAGGAATTGTCTGCAGATGGGAAGGACCTGGTACTTAAGAGAGTTAAGATGCAGGTTTTCTTCAGTCTGCAAGTTAGGAGTTAGGAATTCTATAGTTGAAGAGACTTCCTAAAAGGAATAACCTTTGCAACAAATAGCCAAGCTCAATGTATAAATTATATATTATATAATGTATCATAGTCTCCTGTATTGCCCTTTATGAACCTGAATGAGATTTTCTGTAGAAAATATATACTCAGAGCAGACGGACTGGGTCACAGGATGAGGCTCTTTAATTTGATGAAGTGTTATCAGAGAAGCTTCCAGAACATGGCTTCTACTCTATCCTAGAGTCCCATGTACTCACTGGCACTTGTCATATTTTAGCTTTCTAACTTTTGTCAATATGTTGGACTTAAAAGAAGTATTTTGTTATTGCTCTTAGTTTGCATTGCTTTAATAACATATGAACAGAAGATTTATTTATTTTATGTATATGACTACACTGTTGCTGTCCTCAGACACACCAGAAGAGTTATCAGATCCCATTACAGATGGTTGTGAGCCACCATGTGGTTGCTGGGAATTGAACTCAGGACCTTTGGAAGAGCAGTCAATGCTCTTAACCACTGAGCTATCTCTTCAGTTCCCAAACTTAAGAACTCTTATGTGCTACCTAATCTGTTCTGTGGTGTCCTCTGCTGGAAAGTGACTTCATATACTTGCCCTGTTTGGTTTTGTTTGGTTTGTTTTGTCTCTTGCCCATTCATAGCTTGTCCGTCTGTTAAATCTGAATTGAAGCCAGGTGTTTGTCAGACTAATAAGCTGAAAGTAAGTGTGAGGAAGTGAGGGTGCTGTAGCACACCCCTGCTTCTTCTCATTGGTAAGGAAGTAGGGTATCTGGAGATGATCTCCAGCTTTGAGATAGGCAGATCTTTCTATGGACCACCAGGGGCCAGATCCTGAGGTGCCTAAGAGAATTGTTGATATTCTAAGGCCAATAAATACAGTTCTTTTGAATAGAGACTAAAGGTTAGAGAAAAACCTGCTGGATTGAATGGTGTCCTCTGCCTCTTTTAATCAAGTGATTAAGATCTGGTGTTAGGTCACATCCTGTTTGGTAGTAGCTACTTACATTTAAGGCAATTGTGGAGCCTTCTGCAACCTGGCAGCCAGCACGCCAGCATCAGAACAGAGGAGTGGTCCCAGTTAGCCTTTGGTAGACCCCATGCCACCATGCTGTCAGCCTTTGTCCTTACTGTTCATACTTGCTAACCCACTGCTCCCTGTGCCCACCTCTCCTCCCATTTGTGCCTTGGACCAGGGAGTTTCTTTTCCCTGTAGCAGAAAAGAAGCAGACATCACTTCATTCCCAGCAGCATCCCTTCACTGATGTAAACTTGGCAGTCCTTGTTCCTGGCTTACAGCTAAGCTTGTCCTCAACAGCCTTGTGGTTGCTTTCTCTAGCCTGTCTGTGTTCTGTAGCCCACGGTGCAATGAGGATCTTTAGTCATCCAAACTCAAAGTGAATGGTATTCTAACCCATGCTGGGCTGGCTTCTACAAGAAGGCGCTGACCAGAGATCTGGAGCTCTGTGCTGGGTGCTTTGTAAAATGTGACCATTGATGGAGAGAAAACTTCGTAGCCTTCTAGCAAGCTGTTTGGAGCCCTGGTTGGCACAGACCACCCTCGATTTCTTTAGGCCGGCTTCCCTCAGTGGGGCTGCTGCCTTTTGAGTTTTATCAGAAATGAAGGGAATTTTCTCAAGGTTGCAGATGAGTCACTATCTTGGATTGCTTATCCTCTTTAGTCTCCAAGTTTTCGAAGTGAATTGCCCATTTCTTTGATTGGGTTAGCAGCCCTAGGGCCGATCCTAGCCACTCTCCTCTCCCCATCCTGCCAGACCACTGTCTGCCCTCCAGGGCTAAGGGCAGCATACACGGTTGCCTGGACACGTCCTGCAGCCTGCAAATTGGACAGATGGAATCAATACTCATGAACCTAGAAAGGCCCAGGTAGCACAGTTAGTGACACTAGCTGCCTAGAGGGACAGCCTGCTGTGAGAGGGGGTGTGATTGAATAGTGATTGGACACAGCAGCTGACGATTAACCAGATTATGTCCCTTTGAATTTAGATTGACAGACCCTTCTCATTTGGACTTAAAAACATGTCAACTTGTGCAGACTGTAGACGAGCTGCCTACTTTGTGTAGACTGCTCCGGCATTCATTCTGGGAATGGTCAGTCCAGGCCCAGATGCAAGTTATTGCTGTGATAGTGTCAGCCAATCGAGTAGACTCATGTCTATCCGTACACCTGCAGACACTATGGAGTTTACTTCCCTCATAGTTTGCTGGGCAGCATTGCTATCTTTTGTTATTCTGTTAAGGAAAAGGAGGCTGTAGGTCAAGTGTCTTGTCCAAAGACACCATCTGTAAATGACAGAACTGTATTTGGACTCCAGTTCTCAGTGCATGGTAGAAAGTGCTACACTGTCTACTCAGGTTAAGTGTTTAGCTCATACCTCTCTGGGCTTCGGGAAGCCCAGACACAGGGTCAGGTACACAGTGGTGCTGCGTTTGTTACTCAGGACTGCCCCAAGAACTGAATTTAACACAGCCCTGTTGTTTCCAAAAATGAATTAAGGTTATAGAATGGGTGGTTTTCCCCTGGGACTAGCAAGAAAACTCAGCAGATAAAGGCTTTTGCCACCAAACCCAATGACTTATGTTCCATCTTTGGGTCCCACATGGTAGAGAACTGACTCTGAAAGTTGTTATCTGACCTCCATGTGCATGCTGTGGCACAAACACAGCTGCACACACAAACAAGTAAATAAAGGAATTTAAAATTTTAAATGGTAAATTTCTAATTTTGGAAACTTCTACAACTATTAGTTAATGTCCTATGTGGGAGTTTGCCCAGCTAGGGCTGGCATACTTGCAATCTCAGTATTCAGGACGTAGAGGCAGTAGTCTAAACAGTTCTAGACCAGTCTTGGCTGTATAGCAAGTCAAGAGACCCTGGCTCAAAAATAAAAGATTACTTAAAAAAAATTAGTGTTCTCATACTTATAGGCTGGCCTAAAATGATTTGCAGTTCTCCTGTCTCAGCCTCCTCACTACTGAGTTTACTGGCATGGGCCATTACTACTACATCATTTATTTTGCATCCTAGGCTAGCCTTGAATTCACTACAGAGCAGAGAATGACCTTGTACTCTGGGTCCTCCAAGTGCTGGGATTAAATGTGGACTCATAGAATTAGATTTATTTGATGAGTTGTTATGAATCTTATACAGATATATAAATATTATAAGCACAACCTACCTGACGTGTACCTTCATCCTATAATAAAACCTCTTTCCCAGTTCCTAACTGCCTCATCTCTGCAGTCTTACTTTAAAGAAATTTATATAATTATAACAAGTTATAAGCTATTATTGTTACTCACTTAATCATGCTCAGTTTCCCCAGAATTTACTGACCCAGATGTTGTGCCCATCGAGAGAGAACAGTGTTCAAACCAGGTGGTACGTAAAAAGCCAGCAGCGCTGCTGCTTGAAAATACTGGAGAACTAGAAGTGAGCACTGGGACTGAAGGCTGACTTTTTTTTTTTTTTTTTT